>NC_054378.1:20097736-20195236 GCF_017654675.1 Xenopus laevis | reverse complement strand
TATCCTTATTGGAAGCAAAACCAGCCTATTGGGTTTATTTAATGTTTACATCATTTTCTAGTAGATTTAAGATATGAAGATCTAAATTACAGAAAGATCCCGAGTCTTCTGGATAACAGGTCTCATACCTGTAATACTGATTAATAATATGTGGATCAATAATAAATTATTTGGATAGGGAAAGACAGAAAGAAGGGAAATAGGTTGGACGTTTCTTATTTATGTGCCCTCGGGTGGAATCCTTAGCCTTCTTGCAATGCCATTGGCCCCCTACTACTGTAACTGGAGTCGTAAAATGTTATTTATTGCATGTTCTTCACTTTATAAATAATGAATGCAATATACAAAGAGGCACTTTGAGGCAGATATTGTATTCGTTCTGCTTCGAAAAACACCTAAATGTTTTTGTAATGGCCATGGGTTGACAAACAGTGGTTTCCTCTCCACCTGGCCAGCTATGAGAATAGGTTGGCGTAAATCCAGAACGGCTCACCTCTTTGATAATTTTCCCTCCGTGATGAATGGTGCTGTTATTAACCATATCCACAATAGCCACTCCCAGATTGCAACGGATCCCAAAAGAAATGCAGAATCCTAGTCCGCTCATAATGGCGATGATGTACCTCCTAGGAAGTCCAAAACAGGTGCAGTCACATAGGGGAGGCTTTTTCTCCGACACCTCGACTGGTTTCCCATCTTCCGTCAGCTCAATATTTTCACCAGTTTTCTTTTTCTTCTCTAAAACTCTTCAAAGATAAAACATGGGTTACGGTCAAACCTCAAAAAATTTCCAATTCTTGTTATACCTTTTGTGTCACTACCAAGGACTGAACCAAATTGTTTATAAATAATTGTTCATAAAAATATTCCAAACCCTTTCCTTTTGAAATGCAAACGCAATTTTTTTTTGCAATTTTTTTTTCTGTTAAAGGGATTGAAAATGAAATACAATACAAAATCTTTTGTTTAGTTGTAATATTATTGTTAATAATGTATGGCTTAAATTCATATTTTAATACTCTGTTATAGAATATTTTATATCTATATATATATTTATTATATTTCTATCTATATATATTATATTTATACTATATCTATATATATATATATATATATATATATATTATATTTATAGTATATCTATATATATTATTATATTTATTTTAAATCTATATATATTATATTTATATTATAGTATATCTATATATATTATTATATTTATATTAAATCTATATATATTATATTTATATTATAGTAAATCTATATATATTATTTTATTTATATTATATCTATATATATATATTATTATATTTATATTATATCTATATATATTATTATATTTATAGTTACATAATTCTATACTTGTGTTTAAAATATCTTCAACTGAGGTTTGAAAATGGGATGCAAAACAGTTGGTGCTGGATGTTAAATGATACAATTTCTAAATACATTTCTATGTAATTTATATTATATATAAACACTTGTATTTTAAAACGGAATAATGTGAAATGTAAGAAGATGATACATTAATTATAAAAATGTGATATTGAACCATAACACCATACATATATATTTTTTTTATTTAAAGGACCATCTAACATTTTTATTGACAATTTGACAGTAACGATCCTGGCTTTTATTTTTCTCCTCAAACAAATATATAAAATAATAACAACCTTTAATATCTTTATAATGGACAATCGCATCAAATCATTTCCTGTTTCTTATTGTCTTATTTATTTTTACGTCCAAACGTAAAATATTTTGACTCAGTGAAGAAATGTAAAAAAAAAAAATTATGATTTTAAATTCTACTGGAAAAAATTTCCTTTTCAATTTCGTTTTTACAATATTCCACTGACATACCGCACCTTCAATAAAAATAAAAGTACATGTTATAGTTGTAATATTTGTATATACAGGTATGGGATCCGTTATCTAGAAACCAGCTATCCAGAAATCTCCGAATCCATTTTATTCAAATAATCCAAATTTTTAAAAATTATTTCCTTTTTCTCTGTAATAATAAAACAGTAGCTTGTACTTGATCCAATCTAAGATATAATGAATCCTTATTGGAAGCAAAACCAGCCTATTGGGTTTATTTCATGTTTACATGATTTTTAAGTATATTTAAGGTATGGACTGAAAAATCCCTTATCCAGAAGCCCCAGGTCCCGAGCATTCTGGATAACAGGTCCCATACCTGTATTTGTTATATTTGTAATATTTTTGTTATATATTTGATTTTTAACAAATGCTTTTCAGTACTTAATTTCCATACAGATCTAATTTGTTAAATATCTAATCCAATGCTAAAACAGTAGATTAATTCACAGTCCAAATATAGAAATATTTGCCATAAAATGTTGATCAAATTGTACATTTAATTGTAGATCCAAATATAGAAAGATTTGCCATAAAATGTTAATCCAATTTTTTTTTGTTACACAATACTATGCGACAAGATTGGAAACAAATATTCATTTTATTCTATTCTAATTAAAATAAAAGGGGTAAGTGTGTGTGTTTTTGGGATTCATTAAACAAGCTTCTCTTTAGGCAGCAAAATGCTAAATATGTATGATTTTTCGTCACTGATAAAAGTTGATGTGTGCATTTATTAATTATTGATACGTTGGGAGGAACAAACACAATCCACTTGGGATTTCACAAGACAAACGGGGGTCTTTTTTTTTTTTAATCGCTCCACATTTTGCAGGTTGTGACAATTTGTAAGTGAAGCGTTTAGCATGGACATGGAAGTCTGTGTGTGTATAATTTTGCCTGCACTAAAAGGTGACATTAATGAATTAATGCAGATACAGGGATATTATATATATATTATATATATATATATATATATATATATATATATATATATATATATATATATACAGGTATGGGACCTGTTATCCAGAATGCTCAGGACCTGGGGTCTTCTGGATAACAGATCTTTCCATCAATACCTTAAGTCTACTAGAAAATCAGGCAAACATGAAATAAACCCAACAGGTTGGTTTTGCTTCCAATAAGGATTAATTATCTCTTAGTTAAGGTACTGTTTTATTATTACAGAGAAAAGGGAAATCATTTTCAAACATTTTAATTATATGATTACAATGGAGTCTATGAGAGACAGCCTTTCCGTAATTCTGAGCTTTCTGGATAACAGGTTTCCGGATAATGGATCCCATACATGTATATGATCACATTTTTTTTTAAACATTTTTGCACTACAATATCCTAAAAGAAAAGATAAAATACCTGTATAGCTGACCCAGTGATTTACTAGCGACATTCTTCAGCCCTTCTTTGCCTTTGGCTAAAACCCTTTGCTTTATTACATCCATTATTGCCGCACGTGGGTCTTGACTTGCTTGTGGTTAGATTGTATTTAAGGACAGGCAGTTTCTCATATTGGTATAAAAATCCTTGGATGAAGAGTAAAAGCTCTCCGATGGCAGAGACAGAAGCGTGTCGGAGTCCAGTTAAAAAGTGGAGCTGTCAGTGTGCTTCCTCCTCACTGAAAGTGCAGGCAATGTCATGTTCTTGTGCTTTGGTCCTCTGGTGGCTTAAAAATCCATTTTAGATCGGAATTGTCTCTAGGAAATGTTTCACCCAACGGCAGAGTTGTAGAGAAAGTCTCAATTTCACGAAACCCTAGAAAATATATTTCTCTCTATAAATACAGTATATATGTGTGTATACAAAATAACACCTGTACGCTTGGTTTGCTTTAACCACAATCAGCAGTGTAATATTTTCATTGCATTAATAAAATGCCCCATCTCTCTTTAGATCACTGCAAGTAAAGACACATTTCAGCTTAATAAGGAGAATGGTCCTTAATGAAGTGGAGAGGCTGCAGAAAGAAAGCCTGAGCCACTGGTTTGACTTGCAGGGTGTTGCTTATGTTTCAGCACCATGGACAGGTCTGTGCCGTTGGGCGCAACCTCCTTTTCTCTCCTCCACTACAAACTTTCCAGGGGGAATTGGGCGGGTTGCCTTGAACTGAATTTAATCTCAGGCTCTTGAGTCGGATGCTATGGTAACCGAAGGGAAGATGTCATCATTCCAGTCTACATATCCGAGGCACTAGGACTCCTCGCTGCTAGTTTATTAAAAATTGACAAGTTAACGTTGTCCTCCTTCACGCTTCTAATTTGCTGATTTCATGTGTTTTCTGTGGGGGGCAAAAATGATCTCCAGTGGTTTGGCTCAAGACGCCTCATATGTTTTTGGGTTGTTTTGGTTTCTATTCATTGTTGAATTCGCACCTATTGGCGTAGGGGAGTGTGGATACGGTTATTGTTCACTTACAGCGACTCTATGGCAAATACAATAAATTAGTTGTTTATACATAGATGCTAAAAACGCACAATTGTATAATCACATCTGCCTGTTGTCTATTTATTTGACATCATGGCAGCTGCACATAGTTCTTCTTGGGACAAATTTGAACACAGCAGCCAATACTTATATAAAACTCCCTTCAGGTGGTCCTAGATGCACCAATATTACTGTAAGAAAGATGTTTTGGACAAAAATCGGTGCCTGTATTGTCAGTAGCGATTCTGGGGCTGCTGCCGCCTGAGGTGCCCCAATGACCAACTCACCTGCTTAGCTCTTAAAAATCAGCACAGGAGCAGGTTAAGGGGGGCAGAATCACTAGTGCATTGAACGCAATAGCATTCTCTGCACTAGCGGAAACAAATTTCCACAATAAAACCCGGAAACCCAGCTCTTAAAGTTACAAGAGGCAGCTTTTCGCCGCCCCTTTCAACTGGCCGTTCGCTGCCAACTTACCTCATTACAAGAGTTTCCCTGCAGTGGCGGAACTACCGGGGGAGTAGGGGGTGCGAGCGGGCCAGGGCCCGCACCCCCTCAGGGCCCCCCGGCAGCCAGCGGGCCACTGAAAATGCGGGCGGTATGGAGAGGGGCAGGGCCCGGCTGCGCGTCACGCACCAGGGCCTGTCCCCCTCTAGTTACGCTACTGTTTCCCTGTGTATGTTGGGAGACAATGCGGCCGATATCACTAGAAATCCTTGGATATTGGCTGTCTCGTCAATCGGACAGGAATGAAAATTTTGATCGGGCACCTTTGAAGGACATCGAACATTGCAGTATTAATGCTGAATCATCAGATAAGAGTTAAAGAATTTGTTTTTACCGGCATATCTGACAATTCAGCGCTTAACATTAGTAGAGTAGACAAAAGATCTTTTGTTCTCCCAATGGTCATGGGAAAGATGGTAATTGTAGCATGTATGGGCATTTTAGGTCCAAACTGATTATATCAGAAAGGATTTTGAGCTACTTAAACTATTGGTCAATGACATTTCACACACTCGCATAGAGGAAATACACTCAACAAGGGTCACGACTTTATGCTAAGCCCATTCATTCTTGACAAGGGTGCCCTCTTGTGGAATGAAAACATTCTTATTTATTGGAATACTGAGCCTTTTGGTTGGCTGATTAGAAAATATACTATGACATTTATGCTAGTTGAAATCTGACTGTTCTCCCCCCTTCTGAGGAATAAATGAGTTTTACTTTTCGGCTCTGAATTCATAAACATTTCCCAAGGTCATCCTACCTTTTTGAATGGAGAGTCAATTTGTTGGGCACTAGTAAAAGCTTGTATCTGCTACCTGCCCATCCTCCCTTCTTTCTACTACCTAAAATTCTTTGCTACCATTCCGAATATTTGGCCTTTTTACTGCAATGATTTTGTGATACCTGCCCATGACTCTTTCTTTCCGACTTCCTGCAACTCTTGCCACCCATCTTTACTGAGTAAGATTTTCTCTACTATGAGACCTAACTCCCTTTCTTGCTTCTGCCTTTAGTTCAGTCCTACTCTTGAATGCTACTTATTTAATATTCGCCACGTGGCTCAACCATATCTGTTTATCAATGGCCGACTTAAAGGAATACTGTTATTTAAAACCTAACCAGTTAATAGTGCTAATCCAGCAGAATTCTGCAGTTTTTCAAAGGGCAAACAGATTTTTTTATATTTAATTTTTAAATCTGACATGGGGCTAGACATATTGTCAGGTTCCCAGGTACCTCCAGTCATGTGACTTGTGCTCTGATAGACTTCAGTCATTCTTTACTGCTGTACTGCAAGTTGGAGTGATATCAACTCCCTTCTTTTCCTCTCCCAGCAGCCTAACAATGGAAAAATGGGAAGGTAACCAGATAACAGCTCCCTGAGATAATATTACTACTTTGTAGATATGAGAATAGCACCCAATAGTAAAAATCCAAGTCCCACTGCAACTCCTCCAGTTACATTAAGTAGGAGACACAATAGCCTACATGAAAGCAGTTCCATCGGACAAAATTACCTGAAATGGCATCTACACACCAATATTAGAAGTATAAAAAATACACTTGGTTCAGGAATGGCATTTTTAAATTGTGGAGTGAATTATTTTCAATGTAACAATGTTAATTAGAAATTAGAACACCACAAAAATCATGACAGTATCCCTTTAAGGCAAAAGAACATGATGCCTATGATACAGCTGAACAAGAAGCCTCCAAAGAACAAGTCTGAAAGAGACTTTGTGAAAAGCCTGTTCTTCAGCCTTGTGCTCAATGAAAGGAAACAGTAAAGAGGAAGGAGGCCAAAGTAATAAATCAAAGAGCATAAATAGCTGGAGTTATTTGGCTTTATGGGTATTGATTAGAGGTGAGAAATAACTCTGTTTTGACAGCTTTACAAAATGTCAGGACATCTCATTTCCTCCAAGCACATTGAGCAGAACAAGAAGAGGAATGATTGAGTGAAGCTTGCTTCTCAAAGGTTGGCAGGAAACTCAACCATAGTCATTCCAGGTGAGATCCAAGTACTCTTGAAGGACGTGTTGGTGGCTGTGTGTTTCACCAAGCTTTAGGAAAGGATGATACCGACAGGACAATATAGACTTTATTATAGGCATTAAAGTCAGTAGATGATTGGGAGGGGGTCACATTCAGCAACATATCATACAATTCCATGATGGAGCAACATGGCTAGGTGTGGGCCGCTGGACACAGACTCCTGACCTGGTTCAGCATTAGAAAGCAAGTAAAGACATTGCACACCATTTTCTACCAATTTTCATGTGGATAAGAGTTTAAACAGTTCCTCCGGGAACTGGTCCAACTGTCCTTGTGGAGTCAAGAAGGAATTTATTACCCCTTTAAAGGCAAATTGGAGAGGGTTTAGGTGGGGTTTTTCACCTTCCTCTGGAACAGCTAGCATTGGGTCACTTAGATAAAAAGGTTAAATCTGACACATGTCTTGTTCCACACCAGACTTAAGCTGTTTGGAAACCCCTCCCCCTCAGCTAGGGTTGCCACCGGTAGGTATGTCACCGGCCTACCTGGCAAAATACCAGCAAAGGTATTACAAATTTACCAGCAATGTACTTGACAATAAACGAAGGTGTTCCAAACCCCTGGCCTCAGATATGTCCACCCACTGAGGTCATCCGCTTACCCCTAATATCACCTGTCCTGCCCCCTGCCTGGACTGTGAAGGTGCAGAAGACGGCAACCCTTTACCAGCCACATATTGAATCCACATCCTACATGGCTAATTAGTATTTCATTTATTTGCATGTTGCATGGCTGCACATAAATCAGTTCAGTCTGCAGCATTTGAGACCCTAGTCCAGAGAATACAGCACAAACTGGGTAAAGAAAATGTGCTGTTATAGAAAGGTATTGCTGACCTATACAGAATCCATGAGGTGACTAGCAACAGTAGTAACATAGTAAGTTAGGTTGAAAAAAGACACACGTCTATCAAGTTCAACCTTTTATGTCTATATTATGCCTAACTGCTAGATGATCCAGAGGAAGGCAATAAAAACATCTGAAGCCTCTCCAATTTGCCTCATAGGGGGAAAAATTCCTTCCTGCCTGCAAGATTCAATTAGACCAGTCCCTGGATCAACTTGTACTATGAGCTATCTCCCATAACCCTGTATTCCCTCACTTGTTAAACACCATCCAACCCTTTCTTAAAGCTAGGTGGCTCTTAAGAGATAACTAAAGCTTAACTAAAGAGGTAGCTAGAAATGTTGTTCATTATGCTTTGTGCTTCTGTACCAGCCCAAGGCAACCACAGGCCTTTAGCAGTAAAGATCTGTGTCTCCAAAGATGCCCCAGTAGCTCCCCATCTTCTTTTCTGCTGATTCACTGCACATGCTCTGTGCTGCTGTCACTTACTGAGCTTAGGGACCCACTCACAATATACAGTACACATAGAATAGAAATGTCACAGTATAAGGCTGATTAGTAATTAATACAGATAATTACTACATGGCAGCACAGAAACCAGTGCAATTAGCATCAGAATTTAATAATCAGCCCTGTAGCATCAGCTTATATTACAGACCAACCTCATTTTCTGCGGAATAATTTGTGACAAATTGAAAAGAAGCAGAATCTTACATATAATCTCACAAAACACATAAAACTACAGGAAAAATTAGACTCAGGATTTTTATGAAGGGGTTGGAGGGTAGTCTGCAACTTCTAAAGGCAAGAGCTTTTAAAGGGTGGAGTGCATCTGCTGCAATGCCAAAAGACCAGCCAACGGGGGGGGTGGCTAAAGCTTTACTCAATAGGCCAGGCTACCAGGCTTGCAGAGTCAGGTGGTCATCATCATAATCAGAGACGCCCTTAAGAGGGAAACATCGTAACAAGTCTATTTCAAAAGGGAGCTTTTGGTTATTCTGATCCCAAGCTGATCCCTAGTCTACCCAACCTGCCGAGGTACAATCACAATTGCATTTAATTAGCCTTTTCAGATATACAGATAATGCATATGTGCTAGTGTAGGGTCTATGAAGTTCAGAATCAGGTTCTTTAAATTTGAAGGACTTCTCAGTGACCAAGGATTAAATTTAGAACTGTACCATCTCAGTTAATGGCAACACTAATACAGACATCCCGTACATATCGACAAATACAAGAGTCCTCTGAACTCGACCCATTATCAATATATTTAAGACAGAGACATTTTGTGCATACTGCTACTGAAAAATGCCTTACCCTTTAAAGGGATACTGTCATGAGAAAAAAATGTTTTTTCAAAATGAATCCGTTAATAGTGCTGGTCTAGCAGAATTCTGCACTAAAATCCATTTCTCAAAAGAGCAAACAGATTTTTTTATATTCAATTTTGAAATCTGGCATGAGGCTAGACATATTGTCAATTTCCCAGCTGCCCCAAGTCATCTGACTTGTGCTCTGATCAACTTCAACCACTCTTTACTGCTGTACTGCAAGTTGGAATGAAATCACCCCCCTCCCTTTCCCCCCAGCAGCCAAACAAAAGAACAATGGGAAGGTAACCAGATAACAGCTCCCTAACACAAGATAACAGCTGCCTGGTAGATCTAAGAACAACACTCAATAGTAAAACCCCTGTCCCACTGCAAAATTTGCGAAACAGCCACGAAAATTTGCACGCATCAAAAATTTTTTGGACGCGCATCGGAAAAGTTGCTTGCGTCAAAACCGTTGCGGGTCAACATTATTCGGACGCCCATTGACTTTAACACTGGTGTCACTGGAGCAGTGATTTGGCCACCTGTGGGTAGGGTTGCCATCTGGCCGGTATTTTACAGGCCTGGCCGGTAAAAATGATGTTTGATCCAAATGTTATTAATAGGGAAAAATTATAAATATAAAGGAAGGCCGGTATTTTTATCTTTAAAAGGTGGCAACCCTAACTAAGGGTAAAGTTGGACTGAGCAGCACATTTCTCATCCCTTTAACTCACAGCTGGTGAAGACACAGAAAACATGTGGGATCTGCCTACGTCCAGCTTCTGATTTAAGCTAAAGATCAATATGGGAATCATACGGGATCTACAACATTTAATAAGTAGTTTGCCCTGTACCGCTGGATCCCATGTCAGACCTCATGAGAAATAGTCACAGGATTGCAAAACCAGCATTGCCTCTGGTGCTAGAAACTACAACTCCCAGCATTCTCAGTCAGCAATGACCGAGCATGCCGATAGCTGTACACTACATTAGTTGCGTGTTGCAGGTTTGGCATGCCTTCCACAAGTAACAATGGCAAAGCCCCCATACAACCAATGAATTATATGTTACTCCCTCTTTTTGGTAGGGAATCCCATCCTCTGTTTAACTTTACAGTAAAGAAACCCTTCCTATAGGTTAATAGTGAAATCTCCTTTCTATCACCACCAATGAATCTCTCATTATAGGAGGGAGTTGCTGACATGAGGTATGCAGACAGGGGGAAGACACTGCCATGTGGTATGTTATGAGTTTATTTTTCACAGTTATGTAATTTATTGCTGTGGTAATTTTTCACAAATAAATGCTTGAAGTGAGTGACCATGCATATCTGTTTGATTATTTGCATTATCCTTCTAGTAAGGGAATTCCATAATTGTATTGCCCTTAAAGTAAAGAGACTCTTTCATATGCCGATAGTAAAATCTCTTTTCCTCCCCACCAATGAAACACTCAGTCTCACTCTCTTCGTAGAGAGTCCAATAACCCGACTGACCTTACAGTAAAGAACCCCTTCCTATGCTGATGCTGAAATCTCCTTTCCTCCCCACCAATGAATCACTTATTCCCCCTCTCTTGGTAAGGAATCCCATAACCTGACTCTCTTACAGTAAAGAACCCTTCCTATGCTGATAGTAAATCTTTTCTAGGGAGAGCAACCCCAACTTGACAAGCATTCCACTGTTAGCTCATCCATTACTTGTCCTTCTCCAACCTTTTTCATACAGTATGCAGTGATGGGTGAATTTGTCCTGTTTGGCTTCGCCACGAATTCCGTGAATTTCCCGCTAAATTCGCGAAACTGGCGAAAAATGTGCAAAATGGCGATTTTGACGCATGCGAAAATTTACCGGCGTCCAAAATTTTCGCCAGCGAATTGTCACCGGTGGCAAAACAGGCAAATTCTCTGCGAATTTGCGCCTGCCAAATAAATTCGCCCATCACTAGCAGTATGTAATGCCCTTTACAGAGATACAGCATGTACCAAACCAGCATCACATTTTCAATTAAAAAAGCATTAATGACAACCAACAAAACACAAAAATGACCACAATAATGCAAAAAATAATTTAAAAATTTAATATTTTACTTTCTTTGTATCCAGCACATCCATAAACTGCAGGAACAACACAGATACAGTATATATATAAAAATCTGTGGGTGAATTTGTAAAAACAACAAGAAAGAAGAAAACAAATCGAGGCAAATTACAAATATTCCCCCATCAGTTTATTTTCACAGGTCATAGAAATACAGAATCACATAAAATCAATAGAAATAACAATAGTGTCAAACATTTCCCTTCATATATATATTTACTTTAGCAATACTGTTGTCCTTATTTACAGTTTTCACAATCAAATGTTATCAGTACATTTTGATTTCCCAAAGCCAAAACAGTTGTCCGGCTGAGGATTCTGGGAAATGTAGTTCCGCAGCTGCCAAGAAGTTGGCCTAATGGTTAGACCTTATTGAGTCCTTCTTTGGTTGTTAACAAGTGTATTTATGACTGGGCTGCTCAAAATGAGCCAATAGGAAAGCATTGCAAGTAGTTGCGTGATATCTGTGCAATTTAGCCACATACCTGAAGAACAACTTGCAGCGATTGGATGGCTTCCAACGCATGCACAACATACAATAGGTTCTTATCAAGCCCAGCTTGGGGGGCTGCTTAGGGACAACCGTACGTCTGTGACCCCAAGAAGCGTCCAACGCATGCACAACATACAATAGGTTCTTATCAAGCCCAGCTTGGGGGGCTGCTTAGGGACAACCGTACGTCTGTGACCCCAAGAAGCGTCCAATGAAGATACAGCTAACATTGGGTTGTGCATGTTCTATTGTTGGGTATGTCATCAAGACAACTACATAAGCGCCAGGATCAGTTAACCAGTAACTATACAGAACCACACAGACAAAATGTACAGCATCCCTGGATGCATTTATGTCACCTGACCCACAGAATTATCCAATCGTCAGGCACTTAAGGAGTTTGGACAAACACAGATTTACACATTTTGAAAAAAAACATTACAGGATGCAGTGAATCATGGCAGGTCTTTGGTGAATCAAACACAAGGCTCCATTACCGGAACTTAAAGGGTAACTCCATTCGGAAAAAAAGGTTTTTACAGCGTGAAAGAAAATGTCATTCTAAGCCACCTCTCCTTATAAATATTAAAAAAAACTTCAGAGGTTTTAAAATATTTTTAAATGTAATTCAATGTCTCTGCATTCCATTGCAACATTGTATCACTAGTCAGGTCTCTTCCAGCCTGGACTCCAATCCCCACAATACCTTGCACCTACTCTGATTTGCGGACCTGCACATGGCATTGTGGGACCTGGAGTCTTGGCTACAGGAGAACTGACTTCGGATACATTGTTTCCTTAGACAGTTATAAGGAAACGTTTTTAACATTTTTAATATAAAATTGCAAAGTTGCCTGAAAATTACATTTCCTTTCAGAAAAAAATAAAATACATTTGGGTGGGCATCTCCATTAAAAATGGGTGCTTTTGAGGCCAACAATATTTAAATAAATTAAATAGATACACAAACAAGCTGCGTTACTTAACATGAATAATTAACCAGGGCGTAAACACTGAGCAAATGCCACGATGAGAAACGTCTTTATGGATCAGAGACCTGGAGAGGGGAGGATATGAAATGTCTGTTTAATAGTCTTAAATCCAATATAAAGAAGGAACCAAACATTTTTAGAAATGGTTCCACGGGCTAAGGAAGCCACAGTGCTGTAAAGTACAACTGGATTGGATAGAAGCCTCTGACTTAAAGGAGAAGGAAAGCTACCAAAGCAGTTTACTGTCAATAGATTAGCCACAATAGTGCAAGCTACAACACTATATTTATCTTGCAGAATGCTTTACCATACCTGAGTAAAAAGCTCTAGAAGCTCTCTCTGTTTGTTTAGGATAGCAGCTGCCATATTTGCTCGGTGTGACATCACTTCCTGCATAGCTCTGGGCTCAGATTACAGCAGGGAGGGGGAAAAGGGAGGGGGAGAGGAGCAAACTGAGCATGCTCAAGCCCTAGCCCTGGAGGTTTATTCTAAAAACAGGAAGTCTGATACAAAAGCCCATGTGTACACATTAGAAAGAAAGAAATGCTGTGTTTCTTTTGACAGAGGACTCAGAGCAGAATTACTTTGAGGGTTTACTGGTGCATTTATATAGACCTTTCTGATAAAGTTTACTTAATTTTAGCCTTTCCTTCTCCTTCAAGGTCCCCATACACGAGCAGATAGAAGATGCCAGCAGATTAAGTTGGCAGCTTATTGTGCAGTAGTGATAGGCACCCGGCCTGACTTCGGTTTATAGACCCGCACCCGACGATTACATCACAAAAGGGGCGGGGCAGCCGGGCACCTATAAATCCAGAAACAGCAGTGAAAGAACTCAACCCCCACCTGCCCACAACCTGCAAACAGCACAGAGAGGTCCAGTAACGTAACTGGAAGGGGCGGGCCCTGGTGCGGGATGTGCAGCCGGGCCCCCCGCCCCCCTCCGTACCAGATTATCTGTCCCAAAATCGGCCACTGCGGACGGAAATTGGCAGTGCGCGAGTTGCCGGAGGGCCCTGAGGGGGCGCGGGCCCTGGCCCCATTGCACCCCCTGCTCCCCCGGTAGTTCCACCACTGGAGAGGTTGACCCAAACCCCCCTATCGAGTCAGCCTGCACATCACTATTGGGCAGTGTATGGATCCCTCCGACGGGCTTCCCTGATCAATATCTGAAAATCAGACAGATTTTGATCAGGCAGGGATTGAAGAATCCCTGAAAAAATCTAAGAAAAAAAACCCTCTAAACTGCTAATCATAAGAATAGTAAATTTGCAGTATGTTTCCCCAAACAGAGGGGCAGATTTCAGGCACAGGATTACACATCATCAGAGAAACAGCGCAACTACTTAACACAAAGCACCAAAGATAATCATTAAAAGTAGCCAAGATGGCAAAAATTACAAAGAAATCAATGCAACTTTTCCTGCGCCAAGTACCTGCAGGATGGCCAGACAAGCGATAGGCCCCTTGAAAAACTGTTTGAGCCAATGAGATTAAATCTCTTTCATCAGCCCCACCCCCTGCCTGGCCACAGCCATTCAAATCACTGCTCAGGTATATAGCTTGTTCCTGATTGGCACAACCTATAAACAGAAGGCTTGCTCCTGGGGCTACCCAAGTAACAGAGAGAACTTGCATAGGTCAAGGATATGGTATATACAGAAAGATGGCCATTATACAGTATATTATGGCCACAGACACAATGTCTGTATATAATACAGCTTCTTTTAAAGGTGAAATTTTCCCTGAGAAAGCAAAGGGGACTTTTTTGCATCATTGATTTTGGTGGTTGATGATGACCACTAACTGTATACGATAAAATATATAATAAAGGGGTTTGTCATTCTTACAGGAGATATAATCTAACAGTACAGCTATGGGATTCATTATCCGGAAACCCGTTATCCAGAAAGTTCCGAATTATGGAAAGGCCCTCTCCCATAGACTCTATTATAATCAATAATCCAAACATTTTTTAATTACAATAGAACCCCCATTTAGCATCCCCTGATTTTAAGTTTTCCCTCATTTTACATCGTTGTTTTGTGGTCCCACCTATATATGATGCATAATACATTTCCCTGATTTTACGTTTTCCTGGATTTAACATTATTTTTTTCTGGTCCCCTGAAAAACGTAAAATGGGGGTTTTACTGTATTTCCTTTTTCTCTGTAATAATAAAACAGTAGCTTGTACTTGATCCCAACTAAGATATAATTAATCCTTATTAGACTTAAGACATGAAGATCCAATTTACGGCAATAACATTTATCCGGAAACCCCCAGGTCCCAAGCATTCTGGATAACAGATCCCATACCTGTATTATATTTATGCTATCATGCATTATTCAGAAAACTGTGCTACAGAATAACCCTTAAGTGTATCCAACTCCCAAAAATCAGAGGCTGAACCAAAACTCCCAGAGATGCTCTTGTTGCTGTCAGTACTCCCTGCCTAATTCAAGAGCACCCATACCTTGTATATACTTTGATAGGCTATGCAGCCTATCAAAGTGAGCCTTCCCAGTCCCACCAGCAGTTGGGGGCCACACTAATTATAACATACTCATTGTTTTACCTAAATGCCAATTTTTGGTCTACATCGATTCTGTACGGCAAAGGGTACACAACTGCCTTGATATGGAAATCTGAGCATGGAGTCAAAAATTTCCCCCAAAAAAACTTCTTAAACAAAAATAGCTTAAATTAAAAAAGACAAAACATAACTACATAATATAGAGGTGCTGAAGAAGGTAATATGGCTGTATTTTGGGCTAAAAGGCAAAAGATGTCACCATCGGCAGTTAGGGTCAATGCTACATGGACGCAGAAAGTTCCACCTTGCCTTTGGTGGCTATAAATTCCTTGTCATTCGATAGAGGTTGGCTCTTGTTGCAAAGCTTTTCCTTCAGCATCTCCAATTCATATTCGTGTAAGATCTTTTGCGTCAGAAACTTTTCACGTTTGACCCGAGCCTTCACCTCCGATGAGACGTCAGGGATCAGCCAGGCCACGAAGAATTTGAAAAGAAAGACTACATGCTGCAGGGAAAATACAAACAATGTTAAGAATTAAGCTGATGTGACAAGTAGGGAGGTATGGGCTGAAATATACGAACAGGAGGACGGCACTCCGGTAAAAAGCAGGTTTTTATTGTAGAGTACTGCAAGGATACATAGGCCTTACGCGTTTCGGGAACACCTTCCCTTAATCATAGGCATACAAAATGGATCGAACACATGCATTATATACTATAGATGTCTAGCGACCTCTGTTGGTTATCAGAGTTCTTACAGCTAAAAAATGTATACATATATTTTTTCTTGTACTTTATTATGTTTTGTAAATCAATAAAACCAAACACACTCTGTTAAAATATATAAAACCAAAAAGGGGAAAGGGAATTATCTAGCCTTGGAAGTTGCATATAGTTGTCAATTGGAGTTGAAGTGTAGCAATGTGATAATAACTTAAATCCTTACTATAGGATTTATCCTAAGGCAAATCAACTCCTATATAATTTACTTTAAATCGTATTATTTTGATTTTTTTCTCTATATGCTGTATTTATATTTGAATGTACTAAAAGATGTACAAAGATGTAAATTGGTGTATGCACGCTCATGTGGGGATGTCAAGGGGAGAAAAAGGAAAAAGGAAAGAGAAGGGGGGGGGTTTTGGTATTTATTCATTTTTTGTATATATATAGATTGAACTTAAGGAAATCTTTTATATGTATGTGCGTATACAGTCGGATTCGATCGGAAGCTATGGGTTGGACTTCCATTAATTTATATAGTAGTTATATGAACAGGCTTAGATATCCCTCTAAATTTAATTTAAATTACCCTCTAACTTCTATCCCCTACATTCCAGATGCCCCTCTATGGACACGTTCCAAGATTTGGTAGAGGGAGACTTAACCAAATTGAGTTTAGACAGGTCCAGGAGGACCCTTGAAAACATCTCTAGTGAAGAAAGAGCAGCCATAAAATCTTTGAGAGATAACACAGCTCTCACAATCAGACAAGCAGATAAAGGGGGATGTGTTGTGGTGATGAACACCACGGACTACATATCCGAAGCTGAAAGACAGCTTAGTGATTCCGATACTTATCAAAGATTACACTCCAATCCACAAAATGAATATATGAGAATCATTGAGCAACTGGTTTCTTATGGGGTGTCATTGGGGGTGGTGGATCCTCGGGACAAGGAATATTTGGTGAGAACACAACCTATTGTCCCGATCTTCCACCACCTCCCTAAGATACACAAATCTTTGTCATCCCCAGAGGGTAGACCCATTGTGGCTAGTATAGGGTCAGTCAATGAAGGCCTTTCCGATTGGGTGGATGCTTGCTTGAACCCCCTGGTACCTCAATTGGCTTCTTTTATCAGGGATTCCGGTCACTTGTTGGATAAGTTGTCTACCGTGAAATGGTTAGACACATACACATGGGTCACAATGGATGTGAAGTCATTGTATTCAATGATACCACATACATTAGGCGTCACTGCCGTCACAGAGATATTGAGGGATGCACAACAATATACGGAAGATTTCATTCACTTCACACTTTTAGTTTTAGAATATCTGCTAACACACAACTTTTTTTATTTTGACGGGGGTTTCTACCTTCAGAGACGGGGGACCGCCATGGGGGCCTCATTTGCCCCTTCCTATGCCAACCTCTATATGGGGTGGTGGGAGCGGTCCCACGTCTATGGAACGGAAAACCCCTTCCGTCACCACATAATATGGTATGGCCGCTATATAGACGACCTTTTGTTTATATGGGGTGGTCCACAAGAGTTGATTGGTGATTTTCATTCTTATTTAAACGACAACCAACACAATCTAATTTTTTCACTTGAGCACAACCATCTGGAAATTAACTTTCTGGATCTTAATCTAAGAGGTAACTATGTAAGGGGAGGCATTGAATCCAATATTTTTAGGAAACCAACGGCAGGCAATACGATACTAAAAGCCAATAGTTGTCATCCTAAGCACACTATTCGCAGTATCCCTTATAGCCAGTTTGTTAGGTATAGAAGGAATTGCAGTCAAGATGATACCTTTAACGAACAGTCTCGAATGCTGGGAGATAGGCTCTGTAGGCGGGGCTACTCTAAGGAGATTGTAATGACATCATTTGATAAAGCAGGGAGTTCCATAAATAAAAATGGTTCCCGCTCTTATTCTAAATCCAAGTCCAAGACATACGCTACTAAAGGGGAGAATCAAGTCCATTTCATAACGGAATATAGTGAGGAATATAATAAAATCTGCGGCATCATCAGGAAACATATTCCAGTTTTATACAATGATGCCAAGTTAGCGGAGACTCTGAAGTCGACAGACATCAGATATGTCTCGAAAAAAGCTCCTACGCTGGGAAAGATCTTGGCACCCAGTTTGGTGACTAAAGGTCCAATTAATACCAACAGTACTTGGCTTTCGGTTAGAGGCACATATAGATGTCGGACAATGCCATGCAAGACATGCACGGTTATCTCCACAGGATCCGATTTCAAGTCCAATGTTACTGGGAGAACTTTTCAAAACTATGGCTTTTATAACTGTAACACTAAGAGAGTCATCTATTTACTGGAATGTACATGTTGTGGGAAACAATATGTGGGACGCACTACCCGCTGCTTAAAGGAAAGGGTTAGGGAGCATATCAGGGAAATTGATAAAAAGGACGAGGGTTCTCCTGTCGGTAAACATTTTGCCCTATGTTCCTCGAGAGGTATCCAGGACCTGGCAGTTAAAGTCATTGAACAGGTAAAGGTACCATTTAGAGGGGGTGATCCACTACATGTAATCAATTTAAGGGAAGCCTTCTGGATCCTAAAACTGGAAACGAGAACACCAAAGGGCTTAAACACTAGATATGATATCACCTACCTATACTGACATATGTGAATTATAGGTTGTATCATTTGAGTATGCAGATACCTATTAGATCTGGGTCGAGTAAAAGGACAACCCACTAGGATATCTAAGCCTGTTCATATAACTACTATATAAATTAATGGAAGTCCAACCCATAGCTTCCGATCGAATCCGACTGTATACGCACATACATATAAAAGATTTCCTTAAGATCAATCTATATATATACAAAAAATGAATAAATACCAAAACCCCCCCCCCCTTCTCTTTCCTTTTTCCTTTTTCTCCCCTTGACATCCCCACATGAGCGTGCATACACCAATTTACATATATATATCTTTTAGTACATTCAAATATAAATACAGCATATAGAGAAAAAAATCAAAATAATACGATTTAAAGTAAATTATATAGGAGTTGATTTGCCTTAGGATAAATCCTATAGTAAGGATTTAAGTTATTATCACATTGCTACACTTCAACTCCAATTGACAACTATATGCAACTTCCAAGGCTAGATAATTCCCTTTCCCCTTTTTGGTTTTATATATTTTAACAGAGTGTGTTTGGTTTTATTGATTTACAAAACATAATAAAGTACAAGAAAAAATATATGTATATATTTTTTAGCTGTAAGAACTCTGATAACCAACAGAGGTCGTTAGACATCTATAGTATATAATGCATGTGTTCGATCCATTTTGTATGCCTATGATTAAGGGAAGGTGTTCCCGAAACGCGTAAGGCCTATGTATCCTTGCAGTACTCTACAATAAAAACCTGCTTTTTACCGGAGTGCCGTCCTCCTGTTCGTATATTACTGTTGGCAGTGGGGACACTGCGGACTGAGCACCCGGCACTACAGAGGAACAGCTAAGTGGTGGTGAGTCGAAGCGGTCGTTATCGTTTTTGAGAGGTATGGGCTGACCCCCAAAACGCAGGTTTACCTTCTGGGCTGAGTGGGTTTAGGACTGGGTGCAGGTGTAACCATGGCCCACTCCAGGGTACACAACTTGCCCGGAGGCTGTGCTCCCTGCCCTGTACATCAACATTGGTGGGATAGTATTCCCAGAACTTAGGCCTTTACGTGTCTTCTCAGCTAAAAGATTTTCTCGTTTCTGACAGGAAAACAATAAAACTTACCTCCATTATAATGATGAAGGCCATCTTGGCAGCAAGGATATGCCAGTACTGCATGGTGGTTTTGTACTCCTTTTCATGACCAGGGGGATAGCGATAGTCTCGATACCTGAAGGTTTAAGCAAACAGCAGCCTTAGGGCTTTGTATTCTTTAGCTGGTCGCCCACAGATCCATTTGGCGAGGTCACCAAAACTTGCCCTAACTTGGCCGCCCAAATCAGATGCTCTGATTGTTTAGCCCCTGGACCAATAATTATACCATGACAGAGACTTATGCGACTCCTCAGGGGAGGATTGTGTCAAACGACAAATGCAGTCCTTGCCCAAAGGGATTTGCAAAGCTATCCATTAGATATCTGGCTGGTCTTATAATGATCAGAGACAAACCATTGTTTTGGCACCATACATGGTTCAATACGTCCAGAAATGTAATTGATAGGCAATACCAGCCTCTGTATAGCAATCATATGATTGGACTGGAGGGGAATTAACCAACAAAACCACCAACATGTCACCAACCAGCAGCCAATAAACCACTGGATGATCCCCATACTTAGACTTAATTGGGTGTTTGTAAACAAACTGGCAACAAAATTGTCTGTATATGGGTGGCAAAATAATTAATCAAACAAAGAAATCTAAACGTGTAACTACTGAAACAAAATCAAGAATTCTGAACTATTTGCACACACAACACTGGCCAGTTTGGACAATTTCAATGAAATAGATGGCTATCTCTTCACAAAATTGACTCATGACGAAAGAGAATGTGATCTGACGTGATGACAAATCTCTAAGTTTGTAAGTTGTCATCAGACAAATAGTCATCTGAATGGCCAAATAAGGGCCTCTAATGACATGCGTTGTGCATGAAGTTGGATCTGCCCGTTTGTGGGCAGCTTTAGGCTAAGATTTTCCCAAAGGCAAATTCCAAAGGAAGTCTATTAAGAATGATCTCTGTCTTGTTGGTGGTGGAAAGGGGGTGCAGTTTGGTACAAACATGGCCAGCAGGAGGTGGAAAGCAGGTGGATACTAGAGGTGTTTCTAAGGATGTCCTGGAGAGAATAACTGCTATTTGGGTCATGCTCCTTCTTGCACAGATAGGTAGGCAATCATAAGTATCATATACTTACCACAGTTATTGATCAGAGATATTCCAAACGTTATCTCTCCAAACACGTGAACACCCTAATGAAGAGGTCTTTAGACTTGGTGGGCCAAAATTCTGAGCTCATGAAATGGCTTCAGATACATGGTACAATGTCCATAATGGTTGTATATGGCTACAGTTTTAGACAAGTCCAAAGTGGAAGCTCTTTCATGAAGCAACCTTCAAAAAAGGAGCAGAGTGTCTACCAACCTGCAGCTGACGACGTTCATGTCATTTTCCGTGGGCATGCTCTGCTCCTTAAAATCAGCGACATTAAAAACAGAAAGGCTGCTGTTAATGTATCCAGACATGGGCGTGTCTGTATCTTGCGTGTAGGCATAATAGTACACCAGGCGAGGAATCATGTCTGACGTGAAGGCCACGATGAAAGCCTGAAAAAAAGACCGTAGTTACTGGGGGCCCTTTAGATAGGGGAAATATGAATTTTCGGTATGTTGTAGATACTATAAGATACTTTGCTGTTTGTCCATTGCCATGTGTAGAGTCATGTCATGAGCATGAAAGGCTAAATTGAAGCACAAGGATTCTAAGAAAAACGACTGCCCTTGCACTTCTAGATAGATCAATGACCCCACATTCATCACTTTCTGCTGAAACTGCCACCTGAGTACAGGGCTGCCTTGAGAAGTTGTAGAAACCTTGATCTACCCAATTCTGTCCCAATGCATTTAAACTACACCCATACTATACACCCCAACATTTTCAGCAATCTGAGCCCTCTGCTTTAACCAAGTCCCCAAGAAGATCCCTGTCTGCCCCCTCCTTGATTCCTTCTGTCTAAGTAGACCACAAGGCAATCAATTGCCCTTACATTTGTTACAACTGAGAGAATAGCAATGCTGTTCAGGATTTCTTGCCACACCCCGATGCTGTGCGCCTTGGCAGCTACCGGTCTCTTAAATAATGTGGTCAGCTTCCATGCGTCGACCCTAATCTCCAGGATGTTGTTCAGAAGAGCGAGTAGAGGCGCCAGCGGGAAGGAGGCCACAAACAGCGTAATGAATCCAAACTGAACCACTAAAGAAGGAGTACAAAATCAGATGGGATCAACTATTATAAAAATGTGATTGGTTAAAATGAGATCATTGTCAATCATGTTGTAATTGGCTCTTATGTGATTCATCCCAGGTCACAACCGATACCAAATTGCCCTTGAACTCGTTTCTTACCCATTTCAAGATACTCGTAGAACAAACCCAGACTGCCAAAGTTTTGAAGGTCGCCATCTTGTTCCCATCGGTTGTAGAGATTTTCTGGATGATTCCTGGCTTTCCTGCGCTTCAACCAATTCCACGTCCACCTAAATTGGTGTTGAACATGCGGTTTGATGAGAGTTTCTATGGAAATGATCCATTGTACGCGTTCCCACCCAAATGATCTATGGTGGTCATTACTCACGGAACAAATGCTTCTTGAATGTTGCCCCAGATTTGCTTTCCAGCCATAACGATGGTGAGCTGAGTGGTCAGTTCTATAAGGCACCCAGCTGGGTCACACTACAACATAATAGAGACTTTATGAGATCTAGAACATTTAGTGAATGTCTATACACCAACAATGTCTATACACTAACAAAGTGAACAAAAGGTTTATAGGCAATAAGAATTTTTAATTTTGTTGTGAGGCATTCTGGAGTTTTCCGTTGAAGCAACAGATGAGGGACGACCCCTTCATCTTGCCCATATATCTGTGTTCTACTTCCTAACAAGTCTTGTGGGGAAGCAATGTGCAGATTATTTCCCCAGGGACAATTCAACTTTAGGAATGAGACGTAGGGGGTCTCTTACCATCTTCTTATATCAAATACTGGCATGATATCTGAAGACCACTCAAAGACTCTGAACACTCAAAGCCTCTGCTCACAGAGAGTAAAGGACTCAAGATGTTGAGATAACTTAGCAGCAGCAGTTTCCGAGAGGTCTCAGATAACATGCTGTACTATGGACAGTATTGTATAGACCAGGGATACCCAACCTTTTTTATCTGTGAGCCACATTCAAATGTAAAAAATTAGTTGAAGAGCAGCACAAGCATAAAAAAGTTCCTGAGGGAGTCAATTATGGGTTGTGATTGACCACTGGTAGAACCTATGTTGACTGGCAGCCTATAGGATTATCTGTACACCTTGTTCTTATGCCTCCAAGCCAACAAAAACTAAGCACCTGTGTTGAGGTCACTGGGAGCAACATTCAAGGGGTTGGAGAGCAACATGTCGCTCACAAGTCACTGTTGGGGACCACTGGTATAGACCTAGCGCTAAATACCTTTCAGCCACCAGGTGGCAACCTTTGTTATTCTAAGTGTTCACATTTTACAAATTGTGATCATTTGGGCGCTACTTTTTATTTATTTTTTCTCCCACCACCATATAGACAATAATTGCCCAGCTCAGACATTCACCTCTTCATTTCTCCACTGCCCGAACAAGTAGGTGTAATCGGCAGGGTAACCCACAAACTTGCCCTTAAAGAACGCAACGTAGAAGCAGGAGGAATAGTAGTTGACAAACTGGAAGAGGAACATTTTCATTGTGAGTCGGTTCTCATACTCCAGGTGGGTCCTTGGGACTTCTGCAAATATAAGAGTAGCAAAGAGTGAGGGTTGGATTGTTTAAATGACCAGCATCACAGGACTCCATTATTCCCTATGGCAATGTGCACTGAGCAATTTTAATGGCTGTTATCTCAATGCGTTATCTCAATGCAATATCCCCAACTGCAACTTCTCAGCAATAACATTCCTGCAGCCAACAAGTGAAAACTAAATTGATTCATTCCTTTGAAATTGAACACGTAGCAAATCTCTTGTTTCATAAACTGTTGTCAAAATAAGTAATTTCTTGACTGCGGAAAGATTGTGTTATATAGAGAAAGGCAGAGCCAGGATATAAGATAAAGCAACTGCCAACCAATCAGAACTGCAGTCCCCTGGGTCTCTGTGAAGAATAGAAATGAAACAAATGTGGGAATATTGTGTTAAAACCTTGAGACTGAATGGATTTTCCTTGAGTCGCTAACAGGATCAAATATATATGATTGGCATATCAGCAGTACAAAATTTTTGTTGCAGTGACATTGCCACCTACAGGCCACAAGCAGCAGGTACAGCATCCGGCTGAAGTACAAGTCATATTAGAGCCCAGTGTTATACAATCCTAACAAGTGAGTGCAATAAGGTTCTCAGCAGTGGGTGAAATGTGGCAGATTCTTCCCACTGACACAGAAATATCAACACAGATGTGTCTCCCTGTCTTAGCACCCAGCCTGCAATGTGATACATAAAGTTGTAAAGTTACTGACCAGTACTACATGATAATAGTTGTATTTGTGCCAAAAAGTCGCCATTGGAAGCAGCAGTCCTGCCCTGCTTTATGGCAGCTGAGATTCTAGCTATCTGTATAACAGAGCATTCTGTCCCAGTGGCTGCACAGATCCTATCTGATCCCCATTGTAAGCAGCAGTCCTGCCCTGCTTTATGGCTGAGATTCTAGCTATCTGTATAACAGAGCATTCTGTCCCAGTGACTGCACAGATCCTATCTGATCCCCATTGGAAGCAGCAGTCCTGTCCTGCTTTATGGCAGCTGAGATTCTAGTTATCTGTAAAACAGAGCATTCTGTCCCAGTAGCTGCACAGATCATATCTGATCCCCATTGGAAGCAGCAGTCCTGTCCTGCTTTATGGCAGCTGAGATTCTAGTTATCTGTATAACAGAGCATTCTGTCCCAGTGGCTGCACAGATCCTGTCTGATCCCCATTGGAAGCAGCAGTCCTGCCCTGCTTTATGGCAGCTGAGATTCTAGCTATCTGTAAAACAGAGCATTCTGTCCCAGTGGCTGCACAGATACTGTCTGATCCCCATTGGAAGCAGCAGTCCTGCCCTGCTTTATGGCTGAGATTCATACAGCCTGGTTGAACACAGTGGTATATTTTAACTGCAAAGCTTAACTTACCCATATCAGTAATCCATATGGCAACGCGCTCGTACAAGAAGTTAAGGATCATTATGGTGATAAAGTTCAGGACGGAGGCCGTGACGGACGTGGCCAGCTGAGGAGTCAGCAAGTTGCTCACAGGCGCCAGGGTTTGATTATTTTCCATGATACTGGCGAACGCTGCATAGACCCACAGCCGATAGACTATAATGGCAATGATACTGGCAATAATCAGCGCAATCTGGAATTAATATTTAAGAAAGGCCAGTCAGTTGGACGGCAGGAGGAACATATGGATGAAGACCACAAAGGTGAGACTTTTACTTCCATGCTGTTGTACTGAGGTCACTGGTCAAGTTTATTGCTAAATGGTAATTGAAGATGAAATATGCGGATGTCTCAGTGAGAGCCGGTTACTTTAGTGTGTGTGGATGGGTATGTGTTTGGTTCCAATGACAAATTGAAAAGGTGTGTAACATATTCTTATGAGAGTTTTATAGTTAGATCAGCAGAACAGTAACATTGTCACACTTTGCGGGTGATGGATGTTTCCGTGGGGAACATCAGATGCTGCCAACCAAAGAAATGGCTGCACAGCCGTACCCACCCCCATACACAATGGTTTCAATACATGCTGGTACCCAGGTGAAACATCAGCATAATATTAAGTTTAACATAAAGAGCAAGAAATTGTATAATCCACTGATAAAAGATACCAATCTGCACTAGTGGCCAATTGAGCCAGCAAGAGGGGGGGTGTTGGATCCCCATGGCTATTGATTGTAAAAGAGCAGCATGTTCCTTCTTCATCTTCAATTTCTATGAAGGGATCATTGGCTCAGTGTGCAGTTTTAGCCATTGTCTCTCAGGCTGGCTAGTTCAAACATTTCTCATCATCTCCATTTGCTCCTCCCCCCCTTTGTGTTATAATTAATTTGCAAGAAGGCAGAATAGGCATGGTCAAGCTGGACAACCATAAACAGAATTTTATACTGAAGTGACAGACCCCTAAGAACCTTACTCACGGCCTGTACAGAGAGACAAGATAAACCTATTCCAGGATTGGTATTTCCCTGTACTAAGTACAATTCAGCAGGAACAGCCTTTGCTCATAGTCTACATAGTAACATAGTAAGTTAGGTTGAAAGAAGACACACGTCCATCAAGTTCAACCTTTTAACTTTTTTAACCTGCCTAACTGCCAGTTGATCCAGAGGAAGGCGAAAAAACCCCATCTGAAGCCTCTCCAATTTGCCTCTCTAATGTATCAGCCTGTAAAACTGATTCAGGGAGAGAATTCCACATCTTCACAGCTCTCACTGTAACAAACCCCTTCCCAATATTTATATTTTCTTCTAATCGGAATGGGTGACATTGTGTCAGCTGGAAAGACCTACTGGTAAATAAAGTATTAGCAAGATTATTATACAATCCCCTTATATATTTATACACCCTTTTTTATTTATACAACCTTTAAATCACCCCTTAAGCGTCTCTTCTCCAGTGTGAACATACCCAATTTGGCCAGTCTTTCCTCATAGCTAAGATTTTCAATACCTTTTACCAGCTTTGTTGCCCTTCTCTGTACCCTCTCTAATACAATAATGTCCTATTTGAGCTCTGGAGACCAAAACTGTACAGGATATTCTAGATGGGGCCTTACCAGCAGGGATGGGCACATTTTTTCACCTTGTTTTGCCGCGGAAACGACGCCCATAGACTTGTTTGGTGTCTCACGTCAAAAACAAATGTGCGACAACATTTTTTTGACGCCCATAGACTTTATTGGGCCCTCCTCCCGTGATCCTACGCCCATTTTAATACAGCTCAAGACCTTATTCGCCCTTAATGCTGCTGACTGGCATTGCTTGCTACAGCCAAGTTTATTATCTTGGCTGTATATTATGCCTGTCTGTATAGAGAGATCCCATAAAACTATGGCAGCATATGTATTCCCCTGTACTAAGCACAATTCAGCAGGAACAGCCCCGTAAGTTTGCTCATAGTCTACACAAAGAGATCCCATACAACTATGGCAACATAGGTATTCCCTTGTACTAAGCACAATTTATCAGGAACAGCCCCTAAGTTTGCCCATAGTCTGTACAGAGAGATCCCCACGCCTGGACTTCCTTGTCTGGCACCCCTAGGCTGCCAGGTCCTAGAGCCTGCCTCCTTCGTCACGCACAGCCCTCATCGACGCGTGGTGCGTGGCTCCCCGGTGCTCACTGCGATGTGGCTGGGCGGCCTACCGCCCTTGATAATTTGCTGCCCTAGGCCCAGGCCTTTGTGGCCTCGCCACAGAACCAGGTCTGGAGATCTCATAAAACTATGGCAGCATAGTTATTCCCCTGTACTAAGCACAATTCTGAAGGAAGATTTTGAGTTATAATGACTATAGAGTAGAGGACTAATGGACACCCGTGCATAGTTATAGGGGGAACATCAAGGCTATAATCTGGCAGACACAGCTAAACCTCTGATAACAGCGCTACCAAATATATTGGCGCTATATAAATACATGTTAATAATAAAAAAATACTACATACCAAAATACTATCCTATTTAACAAATGAAGTAATTTAAAATAGCACATAGTAAAAACAATATAGACATATAATACGTTTCAGCTTTAGGCAGTTGTTTAACCTGGGTGACCAAGCAGCACAGAACACTCTCTGTTCCCCCATTGAAGACACCATACAGCAGCAGCCCAGTGACAGGGACAAATAAATAAGACAGACATTAAGGGAAGGATTAAGAATATAAAGTTGCTCACCCAGAACAAAACCGTAGCTCCCGAGAAGCAGAACCGAACCGCCTTGCTAGAGGGAGGCAAATAGGGCTCCATCTCCTGAAACAGTCAAGCAAGAAGAAGCCAATTGAGCAGGAGAGAGACAAATGTGAATAAAAATGAAGCCCCTCACTGGCAGCAAACCGTTCCTGAATAAGAGGACTGTGGTGGGGCTTAATGAGGGGGTTATGGGAGTTGTAGTTTGTGAACAATCTTAATATATATATATATTCCTGTTGCAGGGTTTTCTCTTGCATCTATAAAGGTGCGCGGACATTCTGCACTGTCCATAGCACCCAAGAAATGTTGTTCATTGGCTTATAGATAACCTTTGGGGGGCTGTATGGTGGGCACAGCTTTTTTTCCAGTGATATAAAATCTGAACCAAGAGGGAGTTGCCATATGCATTCACCTGCACCAGGGGCAAATGAATGAAACAAGGTCATTGTTCCTTTAATGGAGAATAAGCTAATGATAAAAGGACGTTGGTTGGGGATCCAGGGAGGGTTTGAAGCACAGCAAGGGCTTTTCTTCCTTTTACCGCAGCAAAAATAACAAATTTCCAAAGAAATGAATCCAACAGCAGGGGAAAAATTTTTTAATTTTGTTAGTTTTGCGCAGCTCTGTTTTGTTCGACCGCCTTACCCAGAAGAGAACTGACATCCAGCACCAGAACACTTGCCAGGATGTTACAAGACGTTTGTTTTATAACAGCTCATATTCCTACAAAAATGTAAAATACTGGCATTTAAATCTCCAGCCCAATTAGAAAAGCAGCAGAAACAGAGATCCCTATCAGGCTTAAAGGGACAGTAGGGTAGCAGCTTGGGGTGGAGCTTATATTATACTATGTAAATACAAATATATGAATGGGAGTTGCCATAGTGGTTGTGCAGGCAAACTCTATGGGAAACCTGAACACATTTATAAATGCTGAGAAGGAAATAAATAAATATATAAGTGAATAACTATAGATGAAGCAGATCCTGTGACAGCTGGGGGGCTCAAGATCATATAGGTGGGGGGGCGGCTCAGCTGGGTCTGGCTTTAAGGATTCAACCAGATCAGAATCTTGCAGAAAGTGGTTAAATCTCAACCAAAATCTTGGATCTGGTGCGTCCCGAATACCTTAGCAAGTGGATGTGGATCATTATAAACAGCAATGATTGGCCAGTACCTAAGACGAACCGAGTGCAAACAGTGATACAATTCTCTTTACATGCAGCCACAGAGTAGTAATTAGTGGTTAAACACACTCATATACTTCACATTTCTTAAAGGATAAGTAAAGCTTTTAAAATAAGTGGATGTAAAACTGGTGAGGATGCTATTCTAAGCACTTTTGTAATTTACATAAATTATTTATTTTCTTTTGATTCCAAGTTTTTAAGGGATACATGTACTGTTAAATGCACAGTTCAGTGTGAAAATAAAAACTGGATAAATAGATAGGCTGTCCAAAATAAAAAAAAATTCTAATATAGTTAGCTAGCCATAAAGGTAATGTATAAAGGCTGGAGTGACTGGATGTGTAACTTAATAGCCAGAACACTACTTCCTGCTTTTCAGCTCTCTAACTCTGAGTAAAGGTGGCCATACAGAGAGATCCGCTCGTTTGTCGATGTCGCCAAACGAGCGGATCTCTCCCCGATATGCCCACCTTGAGGTGGGCAATATCGGGCTGATCCAATCGTGTGCCCTATGGCCCAATGATCAGATCCTATGGTGGCTTTACAGGCGGATCTGACTGGATTTTTAGTCCCATCCGATCGAGATCTGGGAAGCCCGTCGGGGGGCCCCATACACTGGCCAATAAGCTGCCGACTCAGTCTTTCGGCAGCTTTTATCGGCCCATGTATGGCCACCTTTAGTCAGTGACTATAAGGGGGGCCACATGGTACATAACAGTTCAGTGAGTTTGTAATTGATCCCCAGCATTCAGCTCAGATTCAAAAGCAAACAGTTATGTACTATGTGACCCTCCCCCCAGCCACTGATTGGTTACTGCCTGGTAACCAATCAGTGCAAACGAAGAGAGCTGCAAAGCAGGAAGTAGTGTTCTGTTCTGTTAAACATCACTCCAGTCTTTGTTCATTCAATTTTTGCCTAACTTATTATATTTGAAACATTTTTTTATTTTAGACAGGCTAACTATTTATTCAGTTTTTATTTTTATACTGAACAATTCCTTTAATATGAATGAGTTTTGTTCCAACATTGCCACCTGCTGGTCAGTTTCCCACCAGTCTGACCACCAAGTAGTCAAGGAAGTTGTCAGGAGAAAGGAAGAGGCTGCTCTGATGTTCTTCTGCTTAGGAAAGATGTGAGAGAGGTTTCTAATTTTATTCCTAAGCAGAAGAACATCAGAGCAGCCTCTTTGGAACAAAATTCATTCATAATAACAGTACATGTATCCCTTAATAACTTGGAATTAAAAGAAAATAAATAATACATGTAAATTACAAAGGTGCTTAGAATAGCACCCTCAATCAGTTTTACATTCCCTTATTTTAAAGGTTTACTGATGCTATAAATGGATTCACGCATTACTAAGATGCACTAAAGGGGAAGTTAAATCATAAAACAACAGCAAGTTAAATATTCCAGTACAGGTATAGGACCTGTTATCCAGTATGCTCGGGACCTGGGGTTTTACAGATAACAGATATTTCCTTAATTGGGATCCTTTAAAGGGGCTGTTCACCTTCCAAACACCTTTTTCAGTTGAGTTGTTTTCAGATTGTTCACCAGAAATAAAGATTTTTTTTATATGCTATCCATTTTTTATTTTTTATCGTTTTTCCAAAATGGAAGTTTAAAGTTTAATAATTCTGTCTCTGGTGTTTCAGTCTGGCAACTCAGTGATCCAGGAGCATCTGAATTGTTACAATTTGTTACATTTAGTGGCTACATTAGAAGATACATTTATCAGCAGTAACTTTGTAATATTAGCAACAAGTGTATTCTAACAGCTGCCTTTAAGGGAACACAGGGATTCTGCTAAGCAGAGACAAGGATAACAAATGTATCAATTAAATGTATTAAATAGAACAGTTAAAGGGTCGGTGACCCCCTCCCAGAGCTGCATTGGAAGGTGGTCAATAGAAAAACGTATAAATAGAAAGTAATTGGAAAATGTCTTTATTTCTGCTGAACTATAAACTAAACTGAAAAAAGTGTTTGTAGGTGAACAACCCCTTTTAGTCTACTAGAAAATCATATAAACATTAAATAAACCCAATAGGCTGGTTCTGCTTCCAATAAGGATTAATTATATTTTAGTTGGGATCAAATACAAGCTGTTTTCTTTTTTTTTTCAATATTTTTATTTTGAATTTAGGCAAATACAATGAAGAATGACAAACAAAAATCCATACCAGGATAATTAAGGTAAGTAATACATACATTTTTAAGTATTATATAACTGTAAATAACAATTTAGTACAATGAGTAATAAGTTGGTAATAAAAGTAAACCTAGATCAGATATAAATTGGGTTAGCTTGCAAATGATAGAATAGATTACATAAATCCTTGCAAGCTGTTTTATTATTACAGAGAAAAACAAAATCATTTTTAAAAATTTGGATTATTTCATTATAATGGAGTCTATGGGAGACGGCCTTTCCGTAATTCAGAGCTTTGTGGATAATGGGTTTCCGGATAACGGTTCCTATACCTGTATATTGTTTAAACTTTTAATTGACATCCTCGTTGTTGTTTGTTTTTGCAGATGATACTAAATTGTGCAGAACTATAGGTTCCATGCAGGATGCTGCCACTTTGCAAAGTGATCTGTCTAAACTGGAAAACTGGGCAGCAAACTGGAAAATGAGGTTCAATGTTGATAAATGCAAGGTTATGCACTTTGGCAAAAATAATATAAATGCAAGTTATACACTAAATGGCAATGTGTTGGGAGTTTCCTTAAATGAAAAGGATCTAGGGGTCTTTGTAGATAACACGTTGTCTAATTCTGGGCAGTGTCATTCTGTGGCTACTAAAGCAAATAAAGTTCTGTCTTGCATAAAAAAGGGCATTAACTCAAGGGATGAAAACATAATTATGCCTCTTTATAGGTCCCTGGTAAGGCCTCATCTGGAGTATGCAGTTCAGTTTTGGACTCCAGTCCTTAAGAGGGATATAAATGAGCTGGAGAGAGTGCAGAGACGTGCAACTAAATTGGTTAGAGGGACGGAAGACTTAAATTATGAGGGTAGACTGTCAAGGTTGGGGTTGTTTTCTCTGGAAAAAAGGCGCTTGCGAGGGGACATGATTACACTTTACAAGTACATTAGAGGACATTATAGACAAATGGCAGGGGACCTTTTTACCCATAAAGTGGATCACCGTACCAGAGGCCACCCCTTTAGACTAGAAGAAAAGAACTTTCATTTGAAGCAACGTAGAGGGTTCTTCACAGTCAGGACAGTGAGGTTGTGGAATGCACTGCCGGGTGATGTTGTGATGGCTGATTCAGTTAATGCCTTTAAGAATGGCTTGGATGATTTTTTGGACAGACATAATATTAAAGGCTATTGTGATACTAAACTCTATAGTTAATATAGGTATGGGTATATAGAATTTTAATTAAAAGTAGGGAGGGGTGTGTGTAGGGATGCTGGGTTTTCATTTGGAGGGGTTGAACTTGATGGACTTTGTCTTTTTTCAACCCAATTTAACTATGTAACTATGTAACTATGTAATGCTGATTTCTCAGTCTAAACACATGTTTTTCTCTTGTGCAACCAATTTACTCATGCTGCTCACCCCTTCTAACAGCCTGAACTAACAGAATGCCTTATGGCACAACTATATGATACAAGGTTATGGAAGCACAGTGCCAAACAGAGATAATAATAATGAATTAAACCATCCAAAACCAAACGATCCAAGGGATATATATGCTGGATAAACAGCAAAGCCAGACAGACACAGGTTACCTGAGTCACTGGATTCTTCTTCTTCTCCGTGCACTTGGATTCGTATTCTGGTCTCAGCTGGAGCTGCTGCTGCTCCTCTTCAAAATCCACCAAGTCCCACTCATATTCCAACCGGGCCTGCCGCCTCTTCCAGAACTCCAGGAACAGGGTCACTGCAAACAAGTTACTAGTTGATGTTACCTGCTGGTTGTTGCTATGGGTTACTAGACCTGGTAAATGTTTACATTAACTCCAGTATGGTTTTGAAATTTGATTAAGGATGCACCGAATCCACTAAATCCTTCTTGAAAAATTTGGGTGAATTTCGAACCAACTCTTAATTTGCATATGTAAATTTAGGGTCGAGAAAGGAAACTGTGGGGGGAAAAATTTTACTTCCTTGATTTGTGATGAAAAGTCACCTGATTTCCCTTCCTGCCCCTAATTTGCATATGCAAATTAGGATTCAGATTTGGTTCGGCCAGGCACAAGGATTCAGCCAAATCCTGTTAAAAAAAGGTCAAATCCTGGCTGAAACCCGAACCGAATCCTCAATTCAGTGTATCCATAATTTTGATGAATGTTTAGCCTTTGCTTGACAATCCAAAACAGGAATTGTAGAGGTTTAAATATTTGGCCACCAGGGGGGCACTGTCTTCAATTAGAAATAATTTGTAGAAGTTTTAATATTTGGCCACCAGGGAGAACTGTCTCCAATTAGACATAAATTGTAGAAGTTTAAATATTTACCCACCAGGGGGAAGTGTCTCCAATTAGACAAATTGTAGACATTTAAATATTTTGCCACCAGGGGGCACAATCTCCAGACATCATTTGTAGAAGTTTAAATATTTGGCCACCAGGGGGCACTGTCTCTAATTAGACATAAATGCAGACGAGCAGTGTTGCCATGGAAAACCAGTCGGATGGGATTAGAACATAAATTATAATGTATCCGGAACTCACCCCAAATCCCCATGAATATGGCAAAGAACAGGGTGGCCACATTGTCGAACATATGAGAATACTGTGTAAAAGGAATAAAACAAGATAAAGTCATTTCCGGAAACGGTGACAGGGGTAAGTGGATTTTATTTCAGTACCCTGACGTACCTGCGAGGGCTCACACGTGGTATTTAACCTCCAAAACTCACAGCGTTTGTCACACAGGGGGCACATGATGATCTGCCCGCCAATGTTGGGGTCGCAGATTTCTTTACTGTAGTAGTGGGGGGAAATAAGAAAACGTAAAGCTTCAGTGGGGAGGTATTCTCTATCACGCCACTAGGTGGAGGTAAATGGGGGAATTCAATGTTACATTTTTATATTGCCATTATAGTCTGCCCCGATAGCAGCATGGCATCTCCCTTACCTACTGATACTGTCATCCATTGTTATGCAGCCATAGAGAAAACAGAAAAATCCAACGACAGCAGCATAAAAAAGCATTTCTGTATAGAAACCCAACCAGGCGAAATAGATCCCGATCTTCTCCCCATAGTATTTCCTACAAGTGAGATAAAAGACTTTTACATACACATAGGAGCTGCCATATTGATTCCCTTAGACAGTACAGTATGAGGGTATAGCTTATTGTGTGCCCAGAACATTCCTTCTCTGTATATTTGTATTTATACATATGGGAGGAGGAAGGTGCCATATTGATTCCCTTAGAAAGATAGAAAAATTCCAGTGGCACGCTGAATGCTGAAAAAGTGTAAAATGTATTCACCCCAAACACATACAGAAAAAAGGCAATGTTTTGGACCACTCGGGCCCTTTAGCCTTGATAGAGGGCCCGAGTGGTCCGAAACGTTGCCTTTTTTCTGTATGTGTTTGGGGTGAATAAATGTATTACCCGTATGGCAGGAGTGGGTCCCCCAGTGTAGCACCTGGTACCACAAAGGGTACATGATGAGGGGTGGAAGCACTCTACCATTGTTGTTATATTGATTCCCTTAGACAGTACAGTATGAGGGTATAGCTTATTGTGTGCCCAGAACATTCCTTCTCTGTATATTTGTATTTATTCATATGGGAGGAGGGAGGTGCCATATTGATTCCCTTAGGTACAGTATGAGGGTATAGCTTATTGTGTGCCCAGAACATTCCTTCTCTGTATATTTGTATTTATAGATATGGGAGGAGGGAGGTGCCATATTGATTCCCTTAGACAGTACAGTATGAGGGTATAGCTTATTGTGTGCCCAGAACATTCCTTCTCTGTATATTTGTATTTATTCATATGGGAGGAGGGAGGTGCCATATTGATTCCATTAGGTACAGTATGAGGGTATAGCTTATTGTGTGCCCAGAACATTCCTTCTCTGTATATTTGTATTTATAGATATGGGAGGAGGGAGGTGCCATATTGATTCCCTTAGACAGTACAGTATGAGGGTATAGCTTATTGTGTGCCCAGAACATTCCTTCTCTGTATATTTGTATTTATACATATGGGAGGAGGAAGGTGCCATATTGATTCCCTTAGACAGTACTGTATGAGGGTATAGCTTATTGTGTGCCCAGAACATTCCTTCTCTGTATATTTGTATTTATACATATGGGTAGGTGGAAGAGAAGAACCTGAACTCTGAACCCCACTTATCAGTTCTGTACCAAGATATATGAAGCCTCCAATAATAAAAGTTTATCCAGCATCGGGTTTGAGACTTTCCCACTCACCTAATCAGATCCAGAGGTTGCTCCTTATAGAAGTGAGTAAACTTTGCCCAGTGTGTATACAGAGTGTATCTCTCACAATTCTTTTCATCTGTTTTCTTGCAATACTGACTCTGAAGGGGAAGCAAAAGCCAACGTCAGAGAGACAGAAATAGCGATGGAGATAACAGACAGTGTTATAAAGTCATTAACCAAGTTTTAGTTGCTATGGTGATGGGACAACAAAGTTTTGATCTTAGATCAGACTAAAAACTCAGTGGAAGTTCCTATGGATCATTTCGGGCCTTCGCTGCCTCCTATACTTGTAGCAATGACTGCCCAGTCAATGAGATTGCTCAATCAAATCTTTGTGTTTATGGGCAAAACCTCAGCACCTGCCCAACGTTCTCTCATCATTTCATTCTGCTTCCCTGTTCCTTGCAATAAAGTGCAATCCATCGGGCAGAACCACAAAAATGATACGTACATCGTGCAGGGGGAAGGCATCCAAGTAAGAGCCATTACTCAAGAGTCTCTTAATCCCAAACTTTTTCTTCCCCTCTTCATCCCCATAATGACAGCGAGACAGAATGTAATAGACCTGCAAGAGAAAATATATCAGGGTCACATAAGCATTTCATTAGTTACCTGCAGCACCCAGTATTACAGGATATGTTTCAGCAGGAACAGCCTCCTAAGTTTGCTCATAGTCTGTACAGAGAGATCTCATAAAACTATGGCAGCATAGGTATGTACTAAGCACAATTCAGCAGGAACATCCCCTAAGTTTGCTCTACAGCGAGATCATATAAAACTATGGCAGCATAGATATTCCCCTGTACTAAGCACAATTCAGCAGGAACAGCCCCTAAGTTTGCTCATAGTCTGTACAGAGAGATCCCATAAAACTATGGCAGTATAGGTATTCCCTTGTACTAAGCAAATTCAGCAGGAACAGCCTCTAGGTTTGCTCTTCATCAAAAACCTTGTTATATATAAGATGCCTTACGTACAATTCTGTTCCGGATAGATGGGGTGAAGAATTGTTCCCTGTCCTCAATACGGAAGAGCTCCTGTTTGCCCTTCTGGAATGGCGCAGTGAAATAATCCGGCTCGGGGTACATGACTTCATGCGGGAGTCTGAATGGTTTCAGAACATTTTTCAGGAGGTTCCCCGATTCTTCGGTTAAATCGTCAGCCTTGATCGGCATCTTGATGTTAAGGACTTCAGCGTAAGTCGTTAGGACCTCCCAGGGGGCGTGGATTTTTATAAAGTAGGTTTTTCCATTTTCCGATTCCTGCAAGAACAATGCGCTCTGTGATGCACCTATTTAAGAAACATGGCAGCTCCTTCCCATACATATACATATACAGAGAAGGAATGCTCTGGGCAGACAGACAGCTAAGGCATTTGTAAATAGAATATATATTCCTTTCAAGGCAGGAATCAACCATTTAACCAGTTAGTTGTTGGGATTCCCGACAGCTCAATATAATAGGTACTTACCTTTTTGTCTTCTGTCTCTAATTCTAACCCCGATTTCTGTAAATTTAATTCATAGTCTTTTCTTCTCTCCTGTAAGAAACAATTATGTCAATATTTGTATAATAAACTAAGACCAGGTTACATTTTTAAAGAGAATAAAAACTGACAATTTAATGGGGAACTGAACCCAAAGACTGTTTGGTATTTGCCAGAGAAAGAAAAGGGTACATTCGATCCTCATTCTCGCTGGGTTTATAGTTTTATATTAATGTTATTAGAAGTAGCGTCTGTCTGTCCTTCTCTGTTCTCTGGGTTTGACTTTGCTGACAGGCCACTAGGTGGCAGTAAGTATATATGTAAATATATAGCATTTCTCAGTCCAATGGCGTCTATAGAACAAGGGGAAAGATTAGTGATGTGAATAACCCCAAGGTGCATTTCTGCCACTTTGTACAATAAACAGTGTTTTTATCTTAAGATTTGTACTTTATATTGTACCACAGCAATTGCATTATAATCTCTGACTCACATCTATCTGCTTATCAACAGCTTCATCTAAACGGCAAATGATGGGTCTGTGTGATAACTAAATAAATACAAATATTCAGAGAAGGATAAGCCAGGGGTGCCCAAAAGGTTGATCGGGATTTTCCAGTAGACCTTTAGTTGGTGATCAGTAGATCTCAAGACACTGTCAACAAACAGCTTGACTAAATCACCCTCCTGTTTTATTCTTTTCATTCAGATATTTATTCTATTAAGGTTACATAAGAAATAGTTGGTTTTTTAAATACAGTGATATAAATTCTATAAAGTGATATTATGGATGTAGATCATAATGGGACATAACCACAAAAAGTAGACCCTGCATTAGTAAGTATGGTCACTCCTGCAATAAGCTATATCCTCATACTGTACTGTCTAAGGGAATCAATATGGCACCTCCCTCCTCCCATATGTATAAATACAATTATACAGAGAAGGAATGTTCTGGGCACACAATAAACTATACCATCATACTGTACTGTCTAAGTCTAAGGGAATCAATATGGCACCTCCTCCCATATGTATAAATACAAATATATAGAGAAGGAATGTTCTGAGCACACAATAAGCTATAACCTCATACTGTACTGTCTAAGGGAATCAATATGGCTCCTCCCATATGTATAAATACAAATATACAGAGAAGGAATGCTCTGGGCACACAATAAACTATACCATCATACTGTACTGTCTAAGTCTAAGGGAATCAATATGGCACCTCCTCCCATATGTATAAATACAAATATATAGAGAAGGAATGCTCTGGGCACACAATAAACTATACCATCATACTGTACTTTCTAAGTCTAAGGGAATCAATATGGCACCTCCTCCCATATGTATAAATACAAATATATAGAGAAGGAATGTTCTGAGCACACAATAAGCTATAACCTCATACTGTACTGTCAAAGGGAATCAATATGGCACCTCCTACCCATATGTATAAATACAAATATACAAAAAAAGGAATGCTCTGGGCACAAATATACCCTTATTCAATAGATGTTCATTATATAGGAAAATAAACATATAAATAACTCTGATACTAATTATAAGGCATTTCCCTGTAGAAAGGAAGAGGCTGAAGATAAGAGTATCATGGGGGTACGGACACAGAGAGCACAGGAAGCCCCGTCCCTCACAATATATATTTGTGTATATGGTACATGGCCTGCAGGGATGGTTCCCAAGCTCTGTGGAAAGTGATTCAGAGGAGTCTTGGGTTGGTCTGTGCTTACTGACGTGGCGGCCTGTGGGAATGGCAATATACAGTGGATGGGTTCTTTCAATTCAGCTCTAAATCTGCAGAACTACAACTGGCAGCATTCCTGGGAGGAGGTGGAGAATGCAGGAGAGAGAATGCAGGAGAGAAAAAGCCTGAGCTTCAGTAACACAAACACAGCTGTGACATGGGGCTGCCATACACACTCAGTGTAGCCTTTATATATATTCCAGTACATAAGTGGGTGCTTATGGGAGGTGAGTGTTGAGGTTAAACTCCATTCTGCCATGGCAAATATAGAGTTAAAATAATGTTTTACACCAGCCCGTCGCCATTCTCACACTATACTTTGGGCTTTGTGTTAACTCTCATCTGCATGAAAATTGCTCATAACTGACCCTGATTTGGAACATTTAGGGCACTGTCTTTGCAGAAACCCTGTGGTTTTATAGGGTCAAGGGCCAACAAATATTAAAGGCAAACTCATGCCTATCTGAGAGTTACTCACACACCATCATTTGAGCTAAGGGAATGTCACAAGGTGTAGGGATGGTGATATTCGTGTTGCAGGAATTCCCATGGCTGATATAAAGCTTATGGGTCATCAGGGCAATGGCAGACAGGGGGGTCACAAATGAACCAGCTCCCCATATACTTACAGGGGTGGTTCCACTTTAAGTTAACTTCCAGTATGTTATAGAATGGCTAATTCTAAGCAACTTTTCAATAGGTTTTGAATAATTTGCCTTCTTCTTCTAACTCTTTCCAGCTTTCAAATGGGGGTCAGTGACCCCATCTAAAAAACAAATGCTCTGTAAGGCTACACGTTTATTATTGTTACTTTGTATTCCTCATCTTTCTATTCGGGGTTCTCCTATTCATATTCCAGTCTGTTATTCCAATCAGTGCATGGTTGCTAAGGGAATATGGACCCTAACAACCAGATGGCTGAAATGACAAACTGGAGAGCTGCTGAATAAAAAGCGAAATAACTCCAAAACAAAACTCAAAAACAAATAATGAAAAAATCAAGACCAAGTGCAAATTGTCTTAGAATATCCCTCTCTACATCATACTAAAAGTTAATTTAAAGGGGAACAACCCCTTTAACCTGACATTGGGACACTTAAGAATCCTTAGCAGTTTCTTACTAATCCCTAATCTTCTCCCCAAAGTTCCCCCTGTGTGGCATATAGACACAGTTATCTCCTGGATATTATTTCCCCTTTGAGATTTTACCGCTTTCTTCTCAGCCTCTTTGCCGGTCTCTTCAGTGTAGGAAAGAATGAAATCTATCCGCCGGATTCCATCCCGGAAGAACACCGAGTCCTTGCTCTGCTCATTTTTGTCTATCTGGGGAGGGATAAAAGAAAATTAATATTTTATATCTATTGATGATTGTCATTCATTTAGTAAGGTAGGGAATACAGTCAATAACACAAATGTCATTTTTCCAACATTGCTGAGTTCCTATGCGATATACAGTCATTGTAACACAGCATGCACACAACACAACATGTCATGACATTTATGACCAGCAGATGGCGATTCTCTGAACAAGAGTATGGAAAAATGCCTCCAATGTGAGCAAAATGGCAGCTCCCAACAATATGTATAAATACAGAAAAAGGGAAGGCACACAATAAGCACACAAGGCACACCCATATGTATAAATAAAAATATACAAGACACTAGGGCAAGCTGCAGACAGTAGGAAAAGATACTAATGGAATGATGGAGACAGAAATGAGTGGAAGCTGTTGCCCAACTTTGGTCCCTTCGGTTGCTGTTAAAATACAACATTTTAGCAACCGTGGTTAAAGAAACAGCTCTAAAGCCAAAGGACAGACAGTCCCATCTATAAGTAATGGAACCTGTCAAATCTGTTATGTCTCTAAACCCTCCATTCCTGATCACACCAGAACCAAAGACCCAAACAAATGAAGTAGGTGATTGTGCAGAAGCATCCTATTGGCTGATCCGGTACTACAGAGGGAAAAATACTTTAAGCACCAAAATCCAATCAAAGCAGCCCATCCCCTAAAGTCAGTCTCCGGCCCAAGGTTGGGGAGTCATGTACTGGCCCGGGCCCACATCAGATGAGCCAATTAATTCTAAGGTCGCCCCCCTAGTAAGTGAAGTGTCATTAATCCACATTCTCTCAGTTAAAGCAGTGATTCGTAATCCTTATCTCTTGGGGTTCGTATTATAAATCAGCTTGGTGACCCACAAATTTGTTGAGAACCAGTTGCATTTCAAGGGACTACAGAGGCCCACCCTAAACAGCATGGGGGCCCATTATTGGGACCATGCACTAGGAACTCCATACAATTCTCTGATTGGATATATTTTGACCTAATCTCATTTTCTGATTGGTTACAAAGTAATTCAAGCCTTATTGTAAATACCGGACTGCTCTGATTGGCCGCTGGTTGCTCTAATGATCATGATCCCATTGGTTACCTGCGTGTGAAGGCTTGTGAAGCCTTTCAGGTTCTTATTAGATAAACATTGGTCTAGACCCAGGGGTTAAGAAAGGAAAACCGGGGGGGGGGGGGGGGGGAGGTGGTGATAAGGATGCTGAGAGTCATTATGGAATTAGAAGGGGAAGTAGATGCATTCCTTTTCTATATATCTGTTTATCTATACCTATCTTGTAGGTGGGATCTGCCATACAGACATGATATTAGAGTATAGGTTAAAATGCACGCCAGACAGTATGATAGTAGGGCGTTATGGAGACTACAACTATATATACATGAGCTGAAGCTATAAATCGTCTCACTCAGCATACAAAATCAACTGTACTGGTTTGTGACAAAGAAACCAAATTACAGTTGGACTTCATATAAGCAGGGGGGTTGATTGAAGAAATTGCCAGTAGGTTCATTATCACACACAGAGAATGGAAGCCCTGGGCCTTTATCTTGTTTCGGAGGTCTGACAGTCTATTCAGCAGTGGAGGTGTCATGGGTGTGATTTAATCAGGTTGCCGGGTCTAATTTTCAAAACCAGCCAAAGTCAGCTACAAAACCAGCCCAAAATTAGCCGAGAGGCACTTCAAAAGTAGCCCAAAAATAGCACAATATGTGCAGTGAAAAAAAGTTCTTAAAAATAAATGAATATACAGTATGTGAAAATACAACATTTCGTTTTGTAAATTTTTCCATGAAGCAAAGTGGGACACATTTGCCCGTCACCAGAGGGGGGCCCAGGAGGTATAGGGGCCCCATGAGATCCTAATACATATACAATTTCAATAAATATTGGTAAAACAAGTCAACCTCTAGACATTTTGGTGGCCAGCAGATTTTTGTCTGAAATTAAGGAAAGTTACCGGAAAATGCAAGAATGCTCAAGAGGGATGGGAAACTGGGGTACAGAGCCCAAAATCTGGTAACTCCCTACTTCTACACAAGTCAGTCCCATTGCATGCTGGGTATTGTAGTCTTACACTACATTACACAACATGCATTGGGAGTCACAGGCTTGGCACATTAGGGCACAAATAGACTTTGGCTACAAACCAAACAAAGGCCCAAAAAGTAGCCCAAATCTGTACCTTGGCTAGTTTGTACTTTCAAAATCAGCCAGGCCTTTAAATTAGTAGCCCAATATGGCTGGAAAACCGCCAACCTGGCAACCCTGGATTAACTGAACAGAGACGGGGAATATTTTTTATGCAAATGGGATCTGAACCAGAGAGTAAATAAATGTTCCTCTGTTACCAAATAAAAGACAAACAAGTCACTAAAGATCTTATCAATATAATGAGCCCCAGGGGCGTATTTTTAATGCTAAAAATAAAGCAAGAGGGGGTTTAATAGGCAAAATAAAGTCACAGGATTCTTCTATTAAAGGGGTTGGTAAATGTAAAGTTATAGAAAGACTAATTCTAAGCAATTTTTTTATTGGTCTTCATTTTTTATTTTGTATTGTTTTTACTATTTCCAGTTTCCCAATGTGGGTCACTGACCCCATCTAAATAAAACGAAGGCTCCGTAAGACTACAAATGTATTGTTATTGCTACTTTTTATTTCTCATCTTTCTATGCAGGTCTATCCTATTCATATCTCTGTCTCTTATTCAAATCAGTGCATGGTTGCTAGGGGAATTTGGAGCCTAGCAACCAGATAGCAGAAACTGCAAACTGGAGAACTGCTGAATAAAAAGCTAAATAACTCAAAAACCAACAAATAGAAATATTAAAACCAACTGCAAATTGTTTCAGACATATTGCTCTCTATAGCAGTGATCCCCAACATGTTGCTCACCAACTGCTTGGATGTTGCTCCCAGTGGCCTCAAAGCAGGTGATTATTTTTGAATTCCAGGCTTGGAGGCAAGTTTTGCATACATAAAAACCAGGTGTACTGCGAAACATAGCCTCCAGTAGGCTGAGCATCCACATAGGGGCTACCAATAGCCAATCACAGCCCTTATTTGGCATCCCATGGACTTTTTCCATGCTTTTGTTGCTCCTCAACTCTTTTTACATTTGAATGTGGCTCACAGGTAAAAAAAAGATTGGGGACCCCTGCTTTATAGCATACTTAGATTTAATTTAAAGGTGAACAACCCCTTTAAAGTATATGAAAATGCCCTTCTTTCATGCACTTCCTTCCTTTAACGTGTAGGGACTTCCATTACTAATGGCAAACTAATGGCAGGTTTCGGGCGTTCTTCTTTGACAGATGAAAATCGCCAGCGAAGTCAAAACATCTGTAACTGATACAATGTAGCAATTTTTTTCCTTTTCATTGTCATGGCTACACAAGATCCTGGGAAATTATAATAGGATGGAATAAACATGGAACTGTCGGATGAGGATGGTCTCGTAGGAAACGGTTAGTAATGGAAGGAAGCAGCCATTTAATATGGCATTAGTATAAAGGAAAAAGCTTAAAACCAGGAGAGAAAACTACACAGCAAGAGACACTTACTCACAGTATAAAAACACATTCCAGTTACCCCTTCCATACCGTTCCTTTCTGTTCACTAGAATGGTGTATCAGGGCAGGGCCCCGTTTGCTTAAAAGGGGCCCCAATGGCAATTAGGAACAGGGCAACACTGCTAATCAGAGGCCCTATCTGATGTAGGCTGCTGTGAAGAGGGTGTAGGGTGCGTCCCAAATTATTTGGTGGGGAAGCTTTGATCAGTAGAAAAGAAAAAAACGTGGCAGTTTCTAGTAGGCGTAACTCTGCCTGCCCACTGATTGGCGGAAAGGTGAGTGTGTAAGAAGAAGCAGGTTGTGGCACCCAAATGCAGCCCAGAGCTAATTGCTGCTTCTTTCTTCTTCTCTGTTTTTCTTTTTAAAGAGGGGAGTGACGGGATGGCATGGAGGGCAGCTGGACTGGAATGTGCTTTTTTTCTTAAAGACAAGACGGCATGCCACTAGACTACCACCAGCTACAATCGTTGGCCCACCTACTGGACACCCATGCACAGGGGCAGCGGCCTCTTACCCTCTGGTGGTTGGAGATGAGAAATGTACTTTCTGTGCTGCTCAAGCCCTGCCCTTGTCACGGTGGGAGAAATATATATACAGTGGCGGTTAGTGGGCACAAAGAAAAAACATTCCATAGACATTTCAGTGCACGGGAGGGGGGGCAGATTATTATAAAGGAGGCCGGGGGATGGGTGAACATCTTGCATGGGCAGCAGATGGCATGAAGCAGGTTTGTGGGTAATCCATCCCCGCCAAGGACTTGATCTTATTATACCATTTTTTATTATGTTCTTTATCTGCATTAAAGAGGTAAATAAATTCTGCCCTGGGCTGCGGTTTCACTTTAACTCTTGAGAAAGACAGAGGAATGAGGGTTATGGGGCGTCTGTTTCTGACTAATCCAGTATCACTACGGCACAAACCAGACTGACTGCCAAAGAACTCACAGGCCATTTCCATGCAACCGATAGGGACAGTTTGGGGTGCTCTGGCTCCATGTTTTTGGGCTACACAATCCTCATAGTGCCTGAAACCACCCCAGGGCTGCAGAATGATCCCAACAGGGTTACATCAATAGAACAGTAATCCAGATATAAATTAGACTTGGGAGGCTGATAAACAGGGGACCCCAATGTGTTTCCTGCTTTTTGTCCCAGTTGTAAATAAGCAGCTGATATGTCCCCTTGTGTTTATATCTACAGATCATTTGTATCCATATCAAAGGGCTAAAGCACCCCAGGAACTTGGCTTTCGGGAACAGCTGTCACCCTAAAACTTGGTCTTCATATGAGAATTTATGGGTAATTTACAGGAAGGGGGTGGATTTGCATTGTCAATGAATTTCAGGTTCGGAAAACTTCCATCCAACAGAAATAAAACACAGGAAATAAAAAAAACGTTCTCTTTCCCAATAAACATTTTATATGTTGGAATTTGCCCGAAATGTACAAATATCTCGCCTTCTCTCTTACCTCCGAGTTGCCGGGCAGTTCCGAGTCGGTGATGGAACTATTGTCTTTTAGGGCCCCGTTGCTTTCATCCCCTAGAGAAACAAAGAGATGGATTTGATACAAATGTAGCAGGAAATGTTACAGTTCAATTAAAGGGGTTGTTCACCTTTAAATTAACTTTTAGTATGATGTAGAGAGGGATATTCTGAAGCAATTTGCAATTGGTTTACATTTTTTATTATTTGTGGGTTTTGAGTTAACTTTTTATCTGGTTGTTAGGGTGCAAATTACCCTAGCGACCACACATTGAATGAGAACATGGCATATTAATAGGGGAGGGTTTATATAGAAAGATGAGTAATAAAAAGTAGCATTAACAATAAATGTGTAGCCTTACAGAGCATTTGCTTTTTAGACAGAGTCAGTGAAACCCCCTCCCCCCATTTGAAAGCTGGAAAGAGTAAGCAGAAGAAGGCAAATAATTCAAAAATGATAAAAAATAAATAATGAAGCCCAAATGAAAAGTTGTTTAGAATTGGCCATTCTATAACGTACCAAAAGTTAACCACCCCTTTAACATACTACTTTGCCTTTGGCCGATGTGCCCGGAATGCGCAGATCGAAACATATAAAGAAATCTGTGAGGGATACGGAAGCAGGTTCTGGCTAATGGTAGCAGTGTCTGACATGGCACAAAGTGTATGGTAAAGGGGAGCCGTGTGATACGCACACAAATAACACACAGATACACAAGAGTTGAGGATAAAGGATACTAACACAGGGATCCCAATATAGAAGAAGAAAGAATGCATTAGCCAGTCAAGCCATATGGCAGCTCCAAGCTGCACAAAGAGACAAAAGGCTGCCCGTGAGGCCTGAGTATTTGCTGCCGGTTCCTATAACAATGGCACTTTGTTTACTCCGAGAAAATGGAAAGTGCTGCACAGACTGAGCAAGGGAGAGACTAATAATATGGAAAACTTCTCTGTGTTTCATTATTAGAACGAGACAAAGAAGAGACGGGACAGAGGCGCCAATAGGACGGGCACAACAGTGTTAGTACCAACCTGCCGAATCTGGGCTCCGGAAGTCGCTTAGTACAGAAATATCATCTTTAAACAGAGAAATAGCGAGTCAATTGTTATTCATACAAATGCTATTAGTGGCACAGCCCCAGTGCATGATGGGCACAACCTACTGCAGTTATACTGAAGGTCTAATCAGTGCCAGGTAGTGGCCCCAGTGCATTAGGCTAAGGATCCCCCTACCCCCTTCCGTTGTGCCTACCACCAACCTGAATAAAAACCTGAATAACGACACGGAGACTTCTTAAGGTGGCAAAATCTGTGGAGGTCACGTATTTTATTAACAAAGTTATATATATATGTGCCAAGGACTAGGTACACCCTGTCCACCAGCTGCGGCTCCTATAATCGCCAAGAACGTGGGCCTGGTGCCCACACCGTACCAAACAGTTATTTTAGAGAGCAGGGATCATGGGGCAGAGCGCCCTCTGTTGACCAACCAGTAGCCCATCCCCCTGCTCCCTATCATGTGCAATAATGGCGCTAACCCAGCCTCTCGCATGACACAGACAAGACCGTGCAGTCAAAGTCTGCTCCACACTCGCGACTTTCCGAGGGTAGGCCTGCACTTCACTGAAAAAACCATCCATCTTCCTGGAGCCGCACTGATGCCTTGTAACTGAAAACGCAGCTGTGTCAGGGTGGTACCCATTGACCTACACAGATAATGGTGCCCCAGAGGAAGGCAAAAAACTCAGGTGCTTTTTTGGCCAATTAGCAGCCTGATGAAAAATTCCTTCCTGACCCCATAAGGGCGATCGGTTGCTAGAAACCCTGGAGCACCGTCTTTTCGTATCTTCTTGCTCTTTACCTGGGATGGGAGGGTGGGAGAAAGAAAAAACAGGTTATGTTTTACTGGCCTCCTGCTCCTCCTTAAAGGAAAACTATACCCCCCAAACAATGTAGGTCTCTATTAAAAGATACTGAGCAAAACAGCTCATATGTAAAACCCTGCTTCATGTAAATGAACCATTATCATAATAATATACTTTTTTAGTAGTATGTGCCATTGGGTAATCATAAATAGAAAATTGCCATTTTAAAAAATAAGGGCCACCCCCTGAGATCGTAAGATTCACTGTGCACTCATACAAACCACATGTAAGGTCACATGAGCCAATTAACAGACAGAGTTCTGCCTTTTGCTTCCTCGCTTCTTCCTGTTACAGTTAGAGTTGTAGTATTTCTGGTCAGGTGATCTCTGAGGCAGCACAGATAGAGTCACGAAATGGTGGTTCAAGGCAAGAGATGTAAAAGGGCAATATTTATGTAAATATATATTCCAGTTTGGTAAGATTCTTTAATATGTCATTCAATTTGATATAAACTATCTGTTGCTTAAGTATTCATTTTGGGGGTATAGTTTTCCTTTAAAAGCCCCTTCCTGGCTTACCTGCCCCCTGGCTCCGCCCTTCAGCCCGCCCCCTTTTTCCCGCCGAAAAGGGGGCCCTATTGTTGTAAACTCCCTGTGAGAGGGAGTGGGGGCTGACAGGGCCGATACTCCCAATACACATCTAGCGGGGGAGGGGGCCCAGCCTAAACTCACCTCGACCCTAGGTGGGCCTCATTCCTCCTATGGGCAGAAGAAGCCCAGAGATAGAACACAATACTGGTCTTTGCTCCTAATAAAAACAACAGTGTTACCTGCCCTGGGCTGAGCCTTGTACATGGATTATTATTATTATTTACTATCAGTGTTTCCTGCTTAATTAAATATCAATTCTACTGTCTGTTAAATCCAGTTCTCTGGTGCCGCAAATAGTACTGTAACATTATACACATTGGGACTGGCTCTTGTTCCAGGGAAAGTACCTGGAGAGGTTGGAAGCAGCCAAAGGATGTAAACAGGTTAGAAAAGCCATTGTTATATAGAAACATTGGGGTAACAGTCACCCTGCTATAGTTCCAGGGGTACCCAGGGCACAAATAAGCACTCACCCCAAATCTCCCCCTAACTGGTCTTCAGGCTGGGCCCCCTTAGCTCATAACAAGGTTACAGATAAATAGAAACATCGAGGTAACAGTTACCCTGCTATAGTTCCCGGGGTACCCAGGGCACAAATAAACACTCACCCCAAATCTCCCCCTAACTGGCCTTCAGGCTGCACAGGGAGTGCAATATAAATGTACAGTAAGTGCAATATAAAGGCATGAGGAGTGCAATATAAAGGAATATCTGCAGTACAAAACAAATAAAGTAATAAAATGATTGTGTTTCTTATCGGTGACAAAGTAAACGTTCCCATTTTGTGGCAGGAGCAGCCTCACGGGCAGGAGATAATTACAGGTGAGTTCTGTAAGTAACACATGTCCGTGCAGCGGCAGCCGATGTTATGAAACACATTACCCAGAATCCTCAGCTGGCCGTGCAGGAGACTGATCTGATTATACTTTGGACCTTGATCTGGACCGACTAGTCTACACGTGTGCCTGGCTGTATAGTGAGATGCCGTTCCATTGAGTGCAACGCAAATAACCGAGAAAGACTGAGAGGGAGACCTAAGGGCAAAGAGCAGAGAGAGGGAGATATCGCAGGGCCACGCATTTCAACCAATCACAGGCCCGGGTTCTTCCTGGGTGACGGGAGTTGGTTACAGGGTGCTCATTACAGCTCTTTGGGCGATTAATGGCCTTGATCCCTGGGTATCTCTCAAGAGGATTCCCTTGTGACTAATTGTGCTACATTATATCTACATTGTCCTACATTATATCTGCAAAGTGGCAGCAGAACCCACAACTGTCACCCTTCCTCTAGGGGCTCCTCTCTCTCTTCATGTAGTAGCAAAGCCTTTACCCCCTTCTCCATTTTTACTTATTTCAATCACTAAGGGACAGATTTATCAAAGGTCGAGATGAGTTTTCGAATGAAAAAAATTCAAATTTCAAGCTATTTTTTGTGTACTTCGACAAGGGAATTGTCCAAATTTGATTTGAATTTGAAAAAAATTTAAGAAAAACTTGAATATTGAAATTTATCATGTACTGTCTCTTTTCAACTTCAACCATTCGCCATCTAAAACCTGCTGAACTGCTGTTTTAGCCTATGGGGACCCTCCTGGAACCTATTTGGAGTCAATTGGTGGAAAAATCAAGGGTTTTTTTGGGAAAAACTTTCAATCGAATTTGATCGAATGTGCTATTCCTTCGATTCGTACAATTAGAATTCGGCTGAATACGGACCTATTCAATCGATAACTGACCTATTCGACCAAAAAAAACTTAGACTTAACTTCGGTTGGTCTTTTTGAATTCGAATTTCGACCCTTGATAAATATGCCCCTAAATGAACTAATATGGTGCACATTGTAAATCCATGTACAAGTCTTGCCTGTGTGCAGTGGCCAGGAGAATCATCCAGTGTTTCTTGTGTTCTTTTCCATTACACCCAACATGTGTGTTTTATTACTCCCCTATAATATCTGCCCCCCCCTACCCACAATGCCTTGGAGCAGGTTAACTGTCACCCAAAGAAGCTGAAACTCAACACACTGCACTGGGGGGGCATTAGATTGTAAGCTCTGCAACGCAGGGACATTGTGTGTATAGCAATGCCTAATATGTCTAAACAATTATTATTATACAATATTTAACAGTAACTAAAGGCAAATTGAATATCCAAGACTAGTATTCCAAAAATGTTGCCCACTGGGGGGCGTTGTTTAATTCAAGTCAGTGGTTACAGGCCTTTCATCGGAGTGGTCACACAAATAAACACAAATATGCAGACAGAGTGAAAATCTTTTTAAAAATAGACATTTTGTGTCCCTTGCAATTACCCCACAGTCTGCCAGTTAAAAGAGCAATGATTATAACCCGCCGCTGGGAATCTGGTTAACAGGAGGGAAAGAAATGACAGGGCTCTGCTTTATAATGGAACTGGGGCCCTGGGGCTGCGGCTGGGACGGTGCCCAATCCCCCTGGCATCAAAGGTTTATTTTCAGCCTGTGACAAAAGCCAAACCATGATAATGTGTTTCCCAGTAAATACAGGGTGCCAGTGCCAGCAGCGGGTGCAGGAGATAAGGGCTGGGGGGGGGGGCAGGAGGAGCCTCACATCAAACAGCAACAGCTCAGAGGTGTTTCCCTGGCACCACTACTCACGGCTAAATATGTTGTACACAGCCAGGGCGGAGTGGAAAACCCCACAACATGACACACTGACAATGAACAGCTGCCTCCCCTGTCAGGTAATGGTCTGAGACCTACAACTGAACTACAACTCCCACCGTCCCACTTCTCAATCTACATTGGGGCTGAACTAGCTGGACAAAGGGGGCCCTGTATAACCAGAGTGGGAGGTATCTGGTAGCTACTAGTAAAGGGGTTGAAATCAACTGTAGTCATTTGTCCCACCCTAATACAGGCGATTGTGGGAGAATCCGGCAGTTTCCTTCCATTGTTACAGGTTCCCCATCTTGTCAGGTCAAGGCCCTTAAGTTTGCTCATAGTCTGTACAGAGAGATCCCACAAAACTATGGCAGCATGGGTATTCCCCTGTACTAAGCACAATTCAGCAGGAACAGCCCCCTAAGTTTGCTCATAGTCTGTACAGAGAGATACCATAAAACTATGGCATAATAAGTATTCCCTGTACTAAGCACAATTCAGCAGGAACAGCCCCTTAAGTTTGCTCATAGTCTGTACAAAGAGATCCTATAAAACGATGGCAGCATAGGTATTCCCCTGTACTAAGCACAATTCAGCAGGAACAGCCCCTAAGTTTGCTCATAGTCTGTACAGAGAGATCTCATACAACTATGGCAGCATAGATGTTTCCCTGTACGAAGCCCAATTCAGCAGGTACAGTCCCCTAAATTTGCTCATAGTCTGTACAGAGAGATCCTATAAAACTATGCCATAATAAGTATTCCCTGTACTAAGCACAATTCAGCAGGAACAGCCCTCTCAGTTTTCTTTAAAAAAAAAAAATGAAGAAGACAAAGCACCAGTTACAAAGCACAAGTAGTAACTATACCTGTATATAATACATACAGTATATATATTAGGGTTGCCCCCTTTCAGTGGCGGAACTACCGGGGGAGCAGGGGGTGTGAGCGGGCCAGTCCGCGTGCCGCATATTCCCGGCCAGTTTCCGGGTGTACGGAGGGGGGCGGGGCACGGCTGCGTGTCCTGCGCCAGGGCCCGCCCCCCTCTAGTTACACTTTTGCCCCCTTTTAAAAAAAAAAATAGCGGCCAGTGGTGGGGGCGGGTAATAAAGGGACGGGCCGTGACGCAAATGAGGGTGGAGCCGGCGGTCAGCGATGTAAAAAGGGGCGGAGCCACAGGGTAGCGCCGCAACAGGGCCGGGGCCACATCGCAAAAGCCAAAGGAAATGTAAGTTTTTACTGGAGGACAAGGGTTTTTGTAAAGGGTATTACAAATTACTGGCAGCTACATTTCCGGTAAATTTGTAATACCGGCCCCGGCCCTGGCAGGTGTTTTACCGGCTAGGCCGGTAAAATAACGGCCGGGTGGCAACCCTAATATATTTATGGCTTAATGTGCACTACTTCCTCCTGTACACAATGGGCAATACTGTATCAGTTGTACAGACAGGAATAAACACACAGTGATTGTATTTATGGAAAGGTTCTGCTGTCATTAAATTCAGCAAAAATATCTTATAAACTCTGTGCTGTGAGCTTAGACTTATCAGTGAAACTCTCAAGGGAGAGGCAGGAACGGCCTAACATGGGGAAATTATTCCAGGAGGAGAGTCCTTGAAAAGGAGCAACTGTAAAGATTCTGAAGCAAAAGCAAATCCCGCTGCCGGTGGCTACAGACTATTCATTTGAAGGGGAACTCCACCCAAAAACCGTTATTTGCCCAATGAAAGAAAATATTATTCTGAGCAACTTACCAGTATCCATTCATTCCTTATTCTCACTGGGTTTATAGTTCTGTGTAACTGTCATTGTGTCTGTCCCTTTTTCTGCACTGCTGCCTCTGACTCCTGATACAACTTCCCAATATCCATTCATTCCTCATTCCCACTGGGTTTATAGTTCTGTGTAACTGTCACTGTGTCTGTCCCTTTCTCTTCTCTGCACTGCTGCCTCTGACTCCTGATACAACTTCCCAATATCCATTCATTCCTCATTCTCACTGGGTTTATAGTTTTGTGTAACTGTCAGTGTGTCTGTCCCTTTTTCTGCACTGCTGCCTCTGACTCCTGATACAACTTCCCAATATCCATTCATTCCTCATTCTCACTGGGTTTATAGTTCTGTGTAACTGTCATTGTGTCTGTCTCTTTCTTTTCTCTGCACTGCTGCCTCTGACTCCTGATAAAACTTTCCAATATCCATTCATTCCTCATTCCCGCTGGGTTTATAGTTTTGTGTAACTGTCAGTGTGTCTGTCCCTTTTTCTGCACTGCTGCCTCTGACTCCTGATACAACTTCCCAATATCCATTCATTCCTCATTCTCACTGGGTTTATAGTTATGTGTAACTGTCATTGTGTCTGTCCCTTTCTCTTCTCTGCACTGCTGCCTCTGACTCCTGATAAAACTTTCCAATATCCATTCATTCCTCATTCCCGCTGGGTTTATAGTTTTGTGTAACTGTCAGTGTGTCTGTCCCTTTTTCTGCACTGCTGCCTCTGACTCCTGATACAACTTCCCAATATCCATTCATTCCTCATTCTCACTCTGTTTATAGTTCTGTGTAACTGTCATTGTGTCTGTCCCTTTCTCTTCTCTGCACTGCTGCCTCTGACTCCTGATAAAACTTTCCAATATCCATTCATTCCTCATTCTCACTGGGTTTATAGTTCTGTGTAACTGTCATTACTACTGACAGCAGTGCCTGACTGGCTCTTTATATTCTCTGCACTACTGGTTCTGACTCCTGAAACAATGTAGCAGAAGAGCTGGAAAAGCTGCTGAACTGTTTCAAGAGTAGAAGGGTACAGACACTGCTCTCGGTAGCAATTACATCTACACATAACACAGAACCATTTCTGGGACAGTTTTTGGGAGCAGGGGAAACTAATGACACAAATGCAGGTACAATTTTAGGTATGGAGGGTTCTCAATGGTAGTTCAGATCTGAGAGCGATACAAAAAATGCCCCCAGGGCTGGGAAAGCAAACAGAGCGGATATGTGAAGAATGCACTTGGGATTTAAAGACACAGAGCGCCAATTTTACATGCACTTGGCTCTTTGCCTGTGATCCCGCAAGCAGGGGGCCTGATAAGGGCTCCATGAAACTCCAGGAACCAGTTTTTCAGTCAGAGGCTCTTGTACCTCCAGATTCCTACAGCAACCATGCACATAATGTCTATCCTATTCCAACTGCATAATGACCACCCCAAACTGGTCACCGTAACCGCTTGGAAGGGTCCATTGTGGCTAGTCTAACAGTGGTGACCCTTTACTGGCGCCTTAGCAACCTGGGAAACTGACATTTAGCTGTTCCCATTTCTGTGTCCCCGTCAGGTAAGGGGGGGAAGCATTTTATTTTGCACTTTCTACTTCCTAGACACAAGGGAAACCTACTGACAGTAAGATCAGGAAGTGAGAGGATCAGGAACATGTTCCCTACAGATTAAAGGCAAAATGTCCCTGGAAATGGCTGTGTGTATTGTACAGAATATAATCATGCTGGGGTTTAAACCCACTTAGAAGGAATAATCTGCCTGGCAACAATGGAAATCAGCTTCCCTTAAACTTAAGGCACAGTGATACTTTCCCTTTAACAGGTTGTGTTGTTCAGATAATTGGGAAAAGTTGGGGTTTTTCCACTGGAACAGAGTCTTTGCCTGTCTTTCACTGTACAAAGCAGCTGTAGAACGAAGCCTGTGCAACTCTGTTCCTGCCAGGGCTCTGGCATCAGCCAGGAATGAGCTTGGAAAGTTTCCTTTGCTTTATGGCAATGCCCCTCCTTCTAAAAATACAAGTATTGCCCAGAAAGCAACGGAGGGGAGTAAGGAGGCTCTGCCCCGTCAGTGACAGTTTTGGGGCACAAGTTCAGACTCTTCACAATAAGGGGAACTGCAGTAGGTTTATTAAATCCTAAAAAATGAAGGCCAATTGAGAAGTTGCTTAGAATTAGCCATTATACGACATACTAAATGTTAACACAAAGGTGAACCACCCCTTTAATACTAAAAATAAAAGAGCTGCCCCTTTAAATAAACCTCCTTATTCCTAATGTTCACATTCCAATATTATCTCTGGGCGCAGACGTCCTTCCCAGTCCATAGGGGCCGCAGACGATCGGGGTTATTCATATCCTTTGTTGGGTTAAAGTTCCTTGGCCGGCTCCAACATTGGCCTGAAATACTGCTGAGTAGTTCAACAAGAACCCAGAGCAACCTGATGATTCTGAAAGGGCCGACCCAGACAGCTTCTAGAGGGCATGCTGGGAGTTGTAGTTGAAAAGACTGAAGCAGCGCTACAAAGTATCAGTGCAAGTAACAGGAGGTGAAACATGAATTTCTGGCAACAAATGTGGGCAAAGTGACCAAAGGCATAAATGCAAGTTTTGGACTCTTGGCACCAGCGAGTGCAGTGACTCACGGCATCTTAAAGGGCCGTTTCTCTATTTATGAGATTGCTTAAAGGCATTAGGGCTGCTGAGAATAAGCAGGGGAAACGCACCTCGAAATGAAACCAAGCGAGGGAGCAAACGATGATGCTGCTGCTGGTGAGTTGGGGGCTGTGTTTATACTGAGTCAGAACAGAGGGTTTCACTGTGGCTCAATTAAATCATCTATAAAGAGGGAAATGAAGGGCAGCCCTGCAAGGAAATCCTGAGATCCAGAGTACAAATAGTTCGTAGGGATGGGCGAATTTGACCAGTTTTGAATTTTTTTTGACGTGCGTCTTTTTATTTTGACGCACAACGCCATACAAGTCTATTGGCGTAGTTTTTTCGGCGAAACAAGGCGAAAAAATTTGCCATCCCTATACGTAGTCATAACACACTCAGCAGGGATTGTACCAGCCTGGCCCCTGGGAACTGGTTCACTCTCCTGAAAGGGATTGTTCACCTTCAAACAACTAGTTGTTTTCAGATAGATCACCAGAAATAATGACTTTTTCCAATTACTTTCTATTTTCTATGTGTCTCCGTTTTTCTAATATTGAAGTGTAAAGTGTAATTTTTTTCTAAAGCAACTCTGGGATGGGGGTCGCCGACCCTGTAAACTGTTCTAAATTGAATTACTGAGCTGTCAGACTCAACCACTAGAGACAGGAACATTCAACTTTAAACTTAGATTTTCGAAAAACTGTAAAAAATAAATAATGCAAAGTAATTGAAAAAAGTCTTTATTACTGGGGAACAATCTGAGAACAACTGACCTCGAAAAAAGTGTTTGGAAGGTGAACAACCCCTTTAAAGTGGGCCATAGACGCAAAGAGGAATCGAGGATCGAGGAATACGTTGATTCGTACGATCGGATCTTTGCGTCTGTGGCCAGCTTAAGGGGTGAGCACCCCCACCAATGGTGAGCTGTTATAAGGAGATGTTACTTGGATAGTGAATAGTAAGGCAAGACAATGTAAGGGAAGGGGCTAGAACTGAGGGATAGAGAGTATAGTAAGGAAAGTCCACAATCTAAGCAACTAAATAGCAAGTTAAGGTGGCCATACACGGATAGATCCGCTCGTTTGGCGATGTCGCCAAACGAGCGGATCTCCCTCCGATATGCCCACCTTGAGGTGGGCAATATCGGGCTGATCCGATCGTGGGCCCTAGGGCCCAACGATCGGATCCTAGCGTTCGCCAAACGGGCGGTCGGATCGCGGGACCGCATCAACGAACAGATGCGGCCGCGATCCGACGGGATTTTTAACCCCATCCGATCGAGATCTGGCCGACTTTCGGCCAGATCTCGATCGGGGAAGCCCGTCGGGGGCCCCCATACACGGGCCAATAAGCTGCCGACTTGGTCTGTCGGCAGCTTTTATCGGCCCGTGTATGGCCACCTTAATACAGCTACACAGTACATGGCTACACTGAAACCGGTGCAGTCCTCAACAACCCTGAGCAGCTGCCTGTGAGACAAATCTGCCATTTCGAAAGCTTTACAGTAAAGGCTTCGGGGAGTTGCCAGACAGTCCGACTTCCAAGGCAATTTTGCAACCATTTTAGTATGAGCGGCAGATCTGTTCAACCTTATCCATGTGGATCGATACTGATGGGTCTGGGAAGGAGGTGGTATCAGGGCCGGAACTAGGGGTAGGTAGAGTAGGCACCCGCCTAGGGTGTAGTCATTGGGGGGGGACACTTTTAAGGGGAATTTTCTTATTTTTTTTTAAACCCTGGTTTGCTTCACCTTTAATAGTTTTTCAATTTTATAAACCATCTGTTGCAAACCCCTCTTGCCCGTGATTCGTACTGCAGGCAGAAGCACTCCCCACCTCCCTCTTGGCTCCCGCTGGCAAAAGTACAGATTTGGGGGAAATATTGTGGATTTTTTGGCTGCTGCTGTCTCAGGTACAGGTTGGAGCAAAATGATGGATTGGCTGCTGCTGGCTCAGGTAAATGGGGCAATATGGTACACAGATGTTTGGGGCAATATGATGGATTTTTGGCTACTGCTGGCACAGATAAAAATTAGGGGCAATATGATGAATTTTTTTAGCTGCCGCTGGCATAGGTTCTTATTGGGGGCATGGGGGCAATCTTAGGGATTGACTGCCATTGGAGTAGGTACAAATGGGGGCAACTTGTTGGCTACTGATACAAGTACAGGGGGCAATATGAATGGTAAGGTGGAAATGTTAATGCAGGACCGGGTGGGGGGGCACTGATTGAAGCCCTTGCCTAGGGTGCCAAAATACCTTGGCCCGGCCCTGGGCGGCGCCCACTGTTCAGTCTCAGATACTGAGTATAGAATTCAGCTAATTGCTCCCATAATACTGTATATTACCCTCCCCCCCCATACCCCCAACAGGGCAGTTGTGCCTGAGCCCCACATGTCGGGTATCAGAGCTGCAATGAGTTGGCTAATAATATCCAGGAACCCACTGGTACTGAACTCTCGCCTCTGTAGATATAGGGGCAGGGGGGCTGCCTGACTCATGACGTTGGGTCCTGAGATTTCTGAATACCCAAAGTTCTGAGTCAGAGAGAGTTTCCTGCATTTACTCAGCCCCCTCCCTATAATGTTATATTCCCATGATATCCTTACAGGCAGGGGTTTAAGCAGCTGTAAGTCATTGGAGTGCAAGCTTTATGGGCAAGTAAATCAGGCAAGTTTTCTGGCATCATCTGGAATTCAAGTGATGTCTTCATGGCGAAGAGCAACTGTCAGCCCTCATCTGTTGTTGGACTTCAACTCCCAGCCAGGGGGGCCTGCGGTACTATAAACCCCCAAATATAAACACCCCCAGTATAAACACCCCCGAGGCTACCCTAGGAATTCCCATGCTCCCTGCCCAACTCCATGCACCCCCAAAACCACAGGACAGAAACTTGACAACGCAGCCTGACACCCCCTAATAAAGATCTTGAGCCCTACAACATTTATGGGGTAAATAACCTGACAACCCCCCGAACTGAGCCTTTAACTAAAGAATAATATTGCGGCGCAGGAACCAGTTAGACACACAGAGACCCCCCCCCCCATTCAGCTGTCACCCCAATATCCAGAGAGATGAGCCCCATATAATCCAATATAAAGGCAAGGGCCCCCCTATTTACTGACAGGCTGAGCCCCCAAACTCACCGGTCAGTGTCATCTCAATGAGGGTTTCATCCTCCCCCCGGTGCCCGGAGCGACTCATGGTGTCGCCGTGTCGGACGATCCCAGCGGGAATGAGGAGAAGGGACGAGACGCGGAGCTCCGGGGTAATCCGATCACTAAGAACCCGCCCCTCCCACTGCTCGCCCCGCCCCTGCCTGTAACCCCTTCTCTGCCGAAGCCATGGAATGATGGAACAGGCAGAATAACATTGTATCACTGGAATCAGAGTCACACTACAGGTTCTGCATCCAGGACCCAAATGCCCCCTCTATTATATATAAAGTATATATACACCCCTATATTCCTTCTGCCCTCACCCATTCCTTGCTCACCATTAAACCTACACATGATGCCAGCTAATCACCTCCCTTCTTCCATGGGGGCACATTTATAAATAGACACGGGCACAGTTAGGTCTATAAACAGATATGGGGTACAGTTAGGTCTATAAATAGACAAGGGGCACAGTTAGGTCTTTAAATAGACAAGGGGCACAGTTAGGTCTATAAACAGAAAAAAGGGGCACAGTTAGGTCTATTCATAGACAAGGGGCACAGTTAGGTCTATAAATAGACAAGGGGCACAGTTAAGTCTATAAATAGACATGGGGCACAGTTAAGTCTATAAATAGACATGGGGCACAATTAGGTCTATAAATAGATGTGGGGTACAGTTAGGTCTATAAATAGACACAGGGGCACAAGTAGGTCTATAAATAGACAAGGGGTACAGTTAGGTCTATAAATAGACAAGGGGCAAAATTAGGTCTATAAATAGATGTGGGGTACAGTTAGGTCTATAAATAGACAAGGGGCACAGTTAGGTTTAGAAATAGATAAGGGGTACAGTTAGGTATATAAATAGACACAGGGGCACACTTAGATCTATAAATAGACATGGGGCACAGTTAGGTCTATAAATAGATGTGGGGTACAGTTAGGTCTATAAATAGATGCGAGGGCACAGTTAGGTCTATAAATAGACATGGGGGGAACAGTTAAGTCACAGGTATTGATGGGCGAATTTGTCCAGTTTCGCCCAAAAAATTGAAACGCGTGTTTTGACGCCCGCATCAATTCTGACGCTGGTGTTAAAGTCAATGGGTGTCTAAATAATGTTGACATGCAACGGTTTTGACACAAGCAACTTTTCCATCTCGCATCCAAAAAAAAACGTGGAAATTCGCAGCTAAATCGCTCCTGGCAAATGTATTTGCCCATCACTAGTTACAGGCAGGAAGGACATCTGGAGGAGCTCAGCCCAAACTCACCTGCAGCCCCATTATTTTGTGCATGTGTCGGACAAGACCCACCTGACCCATGAGACCCACGAACTTCAGGTCATGTCAGTGGATCTGGATGCAGACATGTGCCTTGTCTGTCTTCTTCTTCCAACAGGTGAGTCCAACCGGACCCAGCAGCTCAGATAAAAATAAATATTACAATAAAATATAAATAAGACTTTTTAAAAATTCTGGATGGGCCCCTGATCGCACTGGGCTCCTGTGCATGAATCCGCCCCTGGCCAGAACCCACAGATTGCCAGTCTGGGCCTGGTCTAGAGTAACCAAACTGGCAGCCAACATCGCCCCCTGTAGAGGCAGCAATCAGATCTGTAGGTCCCACAAGCTCCGCCCAAAACAGAACCTTTTATAATAAATGGGTAAAAGAGGCCTTTGTGAGGGTCTGCTTGTTTTCCAGAAAAAAAGCAGATAATATGGAGCCACACCAGTGGTAACCCATCGGCATCTTTGCCCTTGACCCCCAGCACCTTAAAACAGCCCTGTCTACAGATCCCAGTAACTGCACCGTATTCTAATCCTTAATGGCAGATCTACTGGAGTACAGGGCCCAGCAGAAATACCCAATTCCCTTCTTTTCTTGGCAGAACCAACTATCAGTTCTGTAGATGCTCAGGCTCCTAGCCTTCAGGCTTACTTCCTTCCCAGCTGCTCCAGGGAGTGAGATCAGTACAACTTTTTGTTCCTCATGGGTGGGGCTTCCAGATCCTCATGGGTGGGACTTCCCAGTGTTGATGCAAAGGAGGGGGCTAGAGTCACAGGCACAAGCCTTGTTGACAGAGGGAGGGCCCCTCTTATTCCTAACATTGATCCCAGGACAGAACAAGCTGTCACCCCGAAACAGTCACAGGAAAATAGATGTTGCTGAACTACAACATGGAAAGAGCTGCTCTTTGTCCATTTTGTGTCATACGCAGCCATAGCTTGTTATGGTGATGCAAAAGCCCAGTCAAAGAAGATCCATTTCTGGTAATGACCCATTGCTTTCAGGGTTTGTATCTCTGTATAACACACACGGGCCCCAGGACTGGGAGGAAGGGATGCCCTTCCCTTGATTATTTAAACTGATCACATAGTGCTGGAGTGCAGAATATCCCTATATTCTGAATGGGCCCTGTCAGGCTCACAGAAAGTCCAAACCGTCCAAACCCACTCTCCGTAGCAAATTCTCTATTAGATAAATTAGCTGGAAAGTCTCCCTCCTAAAGATGAACTGAGAATTTTCTTCAACGAACCCCCGACTGCAGAATAAATTGTTTCACCAACTCGTTTCACTAATAGTCATGTCAATCCATTTCTTTTCTATGTTTCAGTGCGGCATCTTGTTCCTGCTGCAAATCACTCATGCTGGAAGTCCCTGGCTGGCAGCAGGAGCAAATTGATTGTACTGAGGAAATACTGTTAGTATGAGGGAGCACCATGTCAGCAGTAGGGATGGACGAATTTGACCTGTTTCGTTTGCCAAAATTCGCCAACGCCCATTAAAGTCTATGGGCGTCAAAAAAATGTTGTCGCGTGGCGAATTATTTTTGACGCATGTCTTTTTTTTTGTCGCACAACGCAATACAAGTCTATAGTCGTCATTTCCACAGCGAAACAAGGCTAAAAAAAATTTGCCCATCCCTAGTCAGCAGTAGGCCCCTGTTATATACCCCCTCCTGCCTTGACATTGGCCGCCAGCGCTTCCTTATGGGTCCCATGTGTGGCACTACATTGGGCTGTTGGCATTGTCTTCTCTCGGTGAGTCTGCACAGGTCTCAACTGTCATCTGACCCACCACCTGGGTGGCTATTCCGCTACGGCACCACACCTCATTCACATGAATGGAAACCACCTGCCACCTATGTCAACAGTTTCAGCTCCAAAATGCCTATTTGTGCAACAACATGCATGTAAAAGGCTGTTTCCCTTACGGCTGCTCCTTGTGGTCTTTATAAAGGGGGCTGAGTGGGTGGGTTCCATTGCAGTCTGGGGTCTTTGCAGCAATGCCAGTTTCCAAGGATTTCCTTTATGCACATTATCAATGCATGCTCTCAAAACTTTGTATAAGCACATGTGATCTACATGTATAAAACTAAGGAAAGTCACCCTAAATAATAGGAATATATTCATGGAGAAAATGTTAAAGAAAAAAGGGCAGGGAGGTAAATCCTTATCCAGGTTCCTCATAAGCTGTGACATCAGAGGGATACAAAGTATCAAGTCCATCACAGGAGCGGATAAGGACAGATAAGATAAAATGTACCGGAGAATCCCTCTGATAATTAGTGCTAATAACTGTGCTAATGATTTACCCTCCTCTCCACTGCCATGTGTCACTCTTATTTAATCTTACAGTATATATATATATATTCTTCTAGTTCTACCTTCTTCCTCATCCACTTTATTGCTTGTTATCCCTTTCACTGTAGCACTGACAGTTCCCTGAAACGAGTATCACTCGTGTATTATAAGGGATAATGTATTCCCTACTGTAAATGATAAGGATATTAGAAGTCACTGAGGGGTTCTGTGACCATATAAAGGCACAAGGCTACAGGCTGAGTTATACAGGGAACTCTGAGTTTCACTCATGTATTATAAGGGATAATGTACCCCCTACTGTAAATGATAAGGATATTAGAAGTCACTGAAGAGTTCTGTGACCATATAAAGGCACAGGGCTGCAGGATAAGTTATACAGGGAACTCAGAGTATTATGCATTTATTATAAGGGATAATGTACCCCCTACATAAATGATAAGGATATTAGAAGTCACTGAGGGGTTCTATGACCATATAAAGGCACAAGGCTGTAGGCCGAGTTTTACAGGGAACTTTGAGTATCACTCGTATTATAAGGGATAATGTACCCCCTACTGTAAATGATAAGGATATTAGAAGTCACTGAGGGGTTCTGTGAAAAGGAGCACTGTGAGCTAAAATAGCAAATCAGAACAGTTTACAAAAGTAAGTGAATTCCAAGAACCAGGTCTCTCTGTTGTGGGTTTGTCCAGTGCCAGTACAAGGTACAGGGCAGTACCAGTACATAGTTGTACCCAGCTGTGTGAGGTCGGCAGGGCCTGTAATTACATTTACACTCTGTACTGTATCATTTGACAGGGCAAATACAAGGGACACGCTAGTCAATCTATTCTTATCCCTGAAGCCTTTAATTCCACTGCGGGTCTTGGCTGAGGGCAGTCATTAGGAGAATGAAGTCGAATTACTGGCTTCAGGCCTGTGTGTCATTGTATATTCTCTGTACAGAGTCGGCAGAGATCTGCCCTGATCAAACCACATCCCGTTGTGCTGCAAATCAGAGCTACAACTCTGCCCCCAACCATCACTGAACTCAGTAGCCGTAAACTGCAGCCTTTTATATTATTAGAGCCATAGCCACTTATATTGTGTGCTGGGGGGGCGGAGATAATTGCTATTAATCCTATTTATTCATTCAATATTCACACAATACACACAGGCACAGTATCATAGGATACTTCCTCAGGGGCATCACACGTGTAGCTTCACGTCACAGAATAAATAGTGTAGATCATCAGCTCATTAGCTTAATTGGCAATTTACAAACACAAATTCATTTTTAAAAATACAGTTTTTCGTTTAAAATTACATCAATTTAATTAAATGAAACGCCGGAACTACAGATATGGCCCTGCGGGCCGTTAAAACTTACCGAGCGGTAGTTGGATAAAGCATTAGGGCTGATGAGGGATCTCTCTCTCAGGTACGCCGTAGTTCAGTATAGTTGTATGCCAGAATTGCCGTATGGAATAGCGCTCATTGAAGGCAGCTTTAGATAATGGCGGCGTCTCCGATGGGGTAGTTAGCGTGTTCTAGTTCCGCTCTCCTTCTATTTTTCTTAGTCTCCCCAGTCTCATAGGCTCGGCGGGATAATTAAATAAGCAAACAAGAAGGGGCAAATTTTAAGAATTTATTCAATAATACAGGCCCAACGCGTTTCGTATCATAGGATACTTCCTCAGGGGCATCACACGTGTAGCTTCACGTCACAGAATAAATAGTGTAGATCATCAGCTCATTAGCTTAATTGGCAATTTACAAACACAAATTCATTTTTAAAAATACAGTTTTTCGTTTAAAATTACATCAATTTAATTAAATACAATAAAATTTAGTTCATGAAAAAGAGTTGTAAATTAAAAATGTCATTTTATGTTAAAAAACATTTTAAATCAATTTTTATATTTAAACCTTTCGGAGTCAATGTTTTAAGTTTGTGTATCCAATATGTTTCCTCACGTGATATTACTTGTATGATATCACTCCCTCTTCAATGATTTTTCTTTTGTACTATGCCCACAAATTTTAAAAGGGAAGGATCAGAATTATTGTGGGTTTTGAAGTGGGCTGATACACTGTGTGTTAACAGTCCTTTTTTGATATTGTTCATGTGCTCCCTTATCCTGGTCTTCAAGGTTCTGTTAGTTTGTCCTCTATATTGTATGTTGCAGGGGCACTGTAGTAGATAGATAACGTTATTACTGTTGCACGCACAAGGTGCCTTGTCTAGTAACCCATAGCTACAGTAACACGTAAGTGGTGTAGCTAGGATACTGGATGCATGCATCTGATTTGTTGTTAGACCATAGCGAGCTGCAACATAATGGATGCTACAACTTTAAATTAACTTTAAGTATGATGTAGAGAGAGACAATTTGATTCTGAGACAATTTGCAACTGGTTTTATTTTTTTATTATTTGTGGTTCTTGAGTTATTTAGCTTTTTATTCAGTAGCTATCCAGATTGTAATTTTCTGGTTGCCAGGTGCCAAAATACCCTAGCAACCATGCATTAATTTGAATAAGAGACTGGAATATGAATAGGAGAGGCCTGAATAGGAAGAGCAGTAATAACAAGTAGCAACAACAATACATTTGTAGCCTTACAGAGCATTTCTTTTTTAGATGGGGTCAGTGACCCCCCATTTGGAAACTGGAAAGGGTTAGAAGTAAAAGGTAAATAAATTACCATTAAAAAAAAGAGGCTTAGCACTGGCCATTCTATAACATACTAAAAGTTAACTTAAAGATGGGGGCTTGGCTTGACAAGGAGCAGTATGGATGGCTAAGTTCAGAGCTCCTTCCATTGCACCACGATCTAGCACCGCAGAGATGGGGAAATCGCACAGACATAAAGCGGAAAATGAGAAGGATACAATACTGTCTAGGAAGCCCCTGTCCCAGTCGGTACCAAAGGAAATTGCACCGTTATTTTTGAAACACCAGTCCACCGACAGAGAATCAAAGATGATAACGGCAAGAGCAGAGGGTGACAAGGACGCCGAATCTAATAGAGAGCTATCGGAAATAGCGAGTGAGGAGGAGGAAGAGCCGGATGTACCCGGTTTACACTCTTTTATTACGCAGTTGCCTTCTAAAGTGGACATAAAGGACATGCTACAGGAGGTCACACAAACTATCAAAGAGGAGATACAGGAAATCTACCAACATATACAGCAATAGGATAATAATACAATAAGCGAGCTGCAAAGACAACTGGAGGATCATGAGAATTTGAGCAGGAGGAACAATATTAGAATTTGGGGAGTACCTGAAGCTGTTCCAGATCAGTACTACTCCAAAATTTTAATGGCATTCTGAACAGAGACTCAAATTCTGACACTCAGTGCAAAAACCGAAAGCTGCTCCTTTAAATGCGCCACATGATATCCTGTGCTGTTTATATTATTCCTAATTAAAAGAGAAAATTCTCCTAAAAGCTAAAGATATGGGTAATATCATTTATGAAGATAATACCATAAAACTTTTTCAAGATTTATCCATAACGACGCTGTATAAAAGAAAGATGCTTAAACCACTTACCGATATTTTAAGAGAAAACAACATAGTCTATAGGTAGGAGTTTCCTTTTTCACTATCAGAACTAATGATGGGATAACTGCAGTCATCCTGACGACAGAAAAATTTCTTAAAAAATTTAATCTACCGGCAATAACCCTATCGGGATGGATTCCTGGCCATGTAGAAGTACCTGAATTGGGGTTTGAAATGCAAGGAAATTGGTCGCAGAAATTGGCTCATAAAAAAACATCAGCATCAAGAACCCCAAGAATCCTGAGAGATAGAACAAAACCCACTACTAAACAGGTATTGCATGGTCTTATGAAATGTATTTATATTGGATATCTGGCAACTAAGGACATCTTCCAGAGTATCATATAATAATTGGTATATTATAATATGAAATGTGAAATGATTTGTACTAGACCTTGACTTTGCCGTTATTTAAGCAACTTAGGAAAATGAAGCACTCTGAGTGCTATCCCGCCAGCGATTTTGATTCAAGCTGGTGGGAGGGAGTTCGGGGAGATTACTTGTCCCGAAGAAGAGGCGATTTATCGCCGGGCAACTAAATCTCCTCGAATCTTCACGTGTGCCCTTACCCTAAGTTTGAATTAATTCAGAGTAATTTAAGACTTCAATGGAAATCCCTTCATATTTCAGTATATTGGCATATTGAGTTGCAAACAAAGCTTTTATGAACTGAATGAGTACTAAACATTTCGCTAAAACTATAAAGAAAATACAACACATATTTTGTCAATGGTGAAGAAAATACACCTTTATATAGTATTAAAAGTATTGCTGAAGCACTTTACAATTACTATCAAGCTCTCTATAAACTCAAATTTTCTAAGCCTTCGGAGGAACTGCTAGGAACATTGGATGACTTTATTATGAACGCAGGTCTGCAAAAGTTGACGCCTGAGCAGGCCAATTCACTAGAAGCCCCATTTTCCCGGACAGAAGTAGAATATCGTATAAATTCATTACAGAATGGGAAAACCCCCGGGCCAGATGTTTACGCAGTTTTATTTTATAAAGCTTTTAAGAATTAATTCCCTCCCTTCCGCTACACTTTCCACAACATATGTTGAAGACCCTGCAATTAAACTTCAACTATGCATGGAAATCTGACTCAATCAAATATCTGGGAATCCACATATCTAAGAAATATGAAAATCTTTATGCCTGTAATTTTCCCCCTCTTTTACATCAAATTAGAAAGGATCTGGAAAGGTGGAATAGGGGCACTTTGTCTTGGTTTGGGAGAATGGCTTCCATAAAAATGAACGTGTTACCGCGCTTATTGTACCTATTTGAAACGCTCCCCATTGAAGTGCCCACTGTAACTTTGAAAAACATACAATCCATGTTTACTAAATTTATATGGGCTTACCGTAAACCCAGAATTAATAAAGATGTGCTACTCAGGAAGTTGTCGCAGGGCGGTCTCTCAGTCCCGGACATTAAAAAATATTATTGGGCATGTCATCTCAGGCAACTGATTCACTGGACAGCTAGTAGCCATATCAATAAATGGTCCGAACTGGAGGGTGCCGCTGTCTGCCCATTTCATCTGACCAACATGGTATGGGGTTCGGGAGGGATAACGAAAGGGACGACCTACCCTCTACATACTATCGACTTTACCAGAAAAATATGGAAGGCAGCCCAGTCCCAACATACCTTACAATCCCAGTCCTCCCCCTTACGGAGCATATTAGGGAATCCAGAATTTCCCCCGGGTTGTAACCTAGATTTTGGGCAGAACTGGGGCCATCCTACTGTATTCCATATCTGGGATCTATGGGACTTTGTTAAGCGAATGCCCGTGGACTTAGCAACTTTGAAAACAAGATCTGGGAACGTGGATATCCCCCTTTACCAGTACCTGCAAGTCTCACACTATCTTAGACCCCAAATGAAAACGAGTACGAAGCAGGCTTTCTCTTCCTTTGAAAAACTATGTTACACGGGCCCAGGTCAAAAACAGGTTATATCTCATATCTATGATGTATTGATACAGTTGCCCATTGATGACTTCCCGAAACATAAATATATGATATATTGGGAGGATAACTTCCCGGCAGAGATAAGTTATAGAAACTGGGAAGGTATATGGGATAATGCTAAGAAAAGCTCAACTTGTGTCCAATATAAAGAAAATATTTATAAGATTCTGTTGAACTGGTACTATACCCCGGAGAAACTCCATAGAATCTACCCATCAACCCCAGATAGATGTTGGCGGGATTGTGGGCACAGGGGGACACTGCCACATATTTTATGGGACTGCCCCAGGATTGTACCCTACTGGGACATGGTGAGAACACTTTTGCAAACAGTGTTACGCACCACTATACAAAGGGAGCCATGGACTCTTCTCTTGGGGAAACCTAATCTTAATCTCACTAAGGCAACCAGGAAGTTAATGAATCATATCCTATCGGCAGCCAGGAGGCTGATCTGTCAAAAATGGAAGCAAAAAGCCACCCCACAGGAAAGTGAATTGAAGGATAAAATAGAGGAGGTGAAACGGATGGAGTATCTTGCGGCCCTATGTAACAGATCGCTCCCTCAATTTGATGAAATATGGGGAAACTGGATCTTTTCCTTCCCCCCTGATCACTGAAATTACTGAATAACTAGAACCGATATAATTAGGTGTCCACTTTGTCAAAACTGAACCCTTCTCTGTTCACAATCTGCAATTCCTTGTTTTTCTGTTTTGTTTTTCTTTCTTTCTTTTTCTTTTTTGTGAGAATTGTTATTATACGCGAATTTGATCTGTGATGACTGCTTACCGCACGAAATGTATAACTGGTAGATGGAAAGTGATAATGTCATCTATGTCACATGTAATAACTGCATTTTGAAAATTCAAAAAAATAAAGTTTAAAAAAAAAAAAGAATTAATTCCCTGTTTATTGGAGTACTTTAATTCCATCTCATATGTTCATATCACATTAATACCTAAACCAGATAAGGACCCACAATTATGTCCTAGTTACAGGCCAATTTCATTAATAAATACTGATATGAAAATTTATGATAAAAAATTAAGTAACAGGTTAAAAAATACCTCCCATTTCTGATACATCCAGACCAGGCAAGTTTTGTACCTAGAAGAGAGGGAAAAGATAATACAGCTAAAGTTATATCTTTGATATATTATGCACAAAAGAATAATATTTAGCTGGATTTGGATTAGGACAAAAAATTAGGCAATATTTTTTTGCGTTATACAAAGCAAGAATAAAAGTGAATGGTATTTTTATCTCCAAGAGTGCAGATTTTTATTGGGACAAGGCAAGGATGCCCCTTGTCTCCAATTCTCTTTACCTTGGTAATGGAAACCCTTCTGATGTACATCAGCAACAACTTAATCATTTCAGGGATTACTGTAGGTGGCAAAGAGTACAAGTGCACAGCATTTGCGGATGATTTATTAATATGTATTACTAGACCATGTATCTCTCTTCCTAACATAGTATGTTTATTGACGAATTTTGGTGATTTATCCAACTTCAAAGTAAATTACTCTAAATCTGAAATTTTAAATATAAACATCCCAGAATCTACCAATCAAAACAGAATTTTTCATTTAAGTGTGCAAATCCTAGTATCAAATATTTAGAATCCAAGTGAATTTAGATAAAGCATATATGGAAAACTATTTACCGCTTGTCCCTTTGCTCCAAATCTGGTTAGACAATTGGGGTAAATTGCAATTATCCTGGTTTGGGAGAATACAAGCTATTAAAAAATGTACCTAAAATATTATATAATTGTTATACCTCAATCCTTTTTTACTTCTATTAAATCTATGGTTACTAGATTTATCTGGGCAGGCAATGCTGGGCCAATCCGACCAGGCGCCCTAGGCGACCCGGCAGGCCACCGCGCTTCCCTCCATTCTTATGCCCGAACGCAGTGTGCGCACACATGCACAAAGCACTGGAGGGGAAAGCACGGGAGAGCGCCAGAGGCCAGAGGGAGGGGAAAGTGCCGGAGAGGAAGGGGAGAGTGCCAGAGGGGAAGGGAGAGGGAGGGGAAAGCGCCGGAGGGGAAAGCGCCGGAGGGGAGGGAGAGCATTGAACAGGGACTGGGGTTGGCAGCAGAAGACAGGTACCTGCCCAGCGCCCCCTTTCATTGCTCCCTAGGCAGATGACTCTTCTGTAGGGATGGGCGAATAAATTCGCCATGGTTAAATTCGCGGCGAATTTCTGCGTTTCGCCGCGGGCAAATTTTTCGCGAAATTGCGGCAAAAATTCGCCTCGCGACTCGTTTCGCCGCGCGTCGAAATTTTCGTCGCGCGACGAGCCGCGACGCCGCTAATGCGCGTCAAAACAAAAAGACGCGCGACAAACTAAACATCACCCACAGCAGCCAATAAGATGTGAGCCATCCCTGAGCCAACCCACTGGCTATATAAGGAGCTGCAGAGGCGGCCATTACTCGTGGCGTTTCTGGTAGAGGTAGAGAGAGCAGGATAGTGAGAGATTTGTGTGTGATTTAGTTTGTGTAGAGAGCTTTTTTTTTTTCTGAGTCAGTGCAAGTGGAGGTTGTGGATTTCAGTTTACTGTTTTCCCTCTTCTGCTTGCCTGCTCACCACCCAATAGCCCTTTTTACGGCTAACTGTCTTTGTCTTTGTCTGTGCTGGTGTGTGTACTCCTTGTGGGTGCACACTTCTGCTGAGGGGATTTAGTTGAGGGTTTTATTTTTTTCTCCTTTCCTTCCCCGAAATATCCAAACCCCCCCCCTTATATATATTTTTTTTTTTAAGTTTAGTTGCCCAATATGACGGGCCGTGGGAGAGGGGGGATGGGTGGTGGTGGTGGTGGTGGGAAGAAGGGTGGGTTAGGGATGGGTGGTGGTGGTGGTGGGAAGAAGGGTGGGATAGGGAGGGGTGGCCGAGGAAGAGGCCGTGGTGCTGGCCGTGGGCATCCAACCCCACAACAGCCATGTGCCATGCCCAGTCTGGGCACTGTAAATCAGTCGCAGCACAAGCTGCCATCAAAGCAGCTGCCATCACAGCAGCAGCTGCAACAACAACAGCAGCAGCTGCAACAACAACAGCAGCAGCTGCAACAACAACAGCAGCAGCAGCTACAACAACAGCAGCAGCAGCCGCAACAACAGCAGCAGCAAATGCCACAGCAGCAGGTGGCTGTGGGTCGCAGCAGCGGGGCAACTGGTCCACGTAGGACTGTGCCCGATTTTTTTGCCACTGCTTCGCGACCCATACGGTCGCAGCAGGCAGAGGCAGTGGTAGACTGGCTGACCCAGGCTACCTCATCTGCAGCAGGCACCAGTGAGCGGCAGGAGGTGGCATCACCTGCTAGCTCAGTGTGGGATGACACCCCATCCCTCTTATTTGATCCTGAGGTGGACTTGGGCCCAGACACCCTGGATCTTTTTTGATGATCAGGCAGGAATGGGGGGGGCATTCATGTCTGATGAAGAGGAGGAGGTGGTCATGTTACAGCCCACATCAATAGGGGATATTGGGCAGGGTCCCCTTATGGCAGGGCAGCAAGTTGCTGGTGTGGGGTCAGACACCAGCATGCTGGATGTGGGTATTGATGCCATGTATGGGGCAGGGTCTGGTCTGGGGGAGGACGATGACAGGGACAGACCCTGGGAGCCGGCTCCAGAGGATAACAGCAGCAGTTCAGGGGGGGAACTGTTTGTTGTTGATGAGGATGAAGAGCCGGCTCCACCACTGCTAGGGGGGGCAGGCAACAGGGCAGCACTGCGCCTAGGTCCAAAGCCTATGTGCGTACGGGTGGGGACCATCCTCAACCCTCCACAGCAGGCAAGGCAGTGGCCCGCACTTCAGCAGTGTGGGCTTTTTTCACGTGCCAGGCAGAGGACCAGGCAATAGCAGTGTGCCAGCTCTGCCGGCAGAAGGTTCGAAGGGGGCAGGCAGGGTCACATATGGGAACATCAGCTTTAAGTTCCCATATGAAACGTCATCACAGGATGACGTGGGAGCAGCACCAAAGTGGCAGGGCACCGGGTGGCAGTGGTGCTTCCTGTCCACCTCCTCCCATTCCTCAGGGAAGAGGTGCTAGCTCCCCAGACCCTGCAGCAGGTGAAGAGGATTCTGGGGCTCACAGTCGGAGGCAGCCACTGTGTAGCTCAGCCTCTTCTGCAGCCTCCTCCTCCTCAATGCGGCCCCTGTCCCGCCAGGTTTCCCTCCCCCAGTTCCTCAGCCGCAAGACGCCTCTCTCCCCCAGCCACCCCCAAGTGCAGAGGCTTAATGGCTGCCTGGCAAAGCTTCTGGCAGTGCAGCTGCTGCCCTATCAGCTAGTCGAAGCAGCCCCCTTCCGACAGCTGATGGCTTGCGCTGCCCCTAACTGGCGGATCCCCAGCCGCCATTATTTTGCCAGGAAGGCCGTCCCTGCCATCCACCAGCATGTGGTTGAGAATGTGTCCCTGTCGCTGGATCATGCTGTTGGCGGCAGGGTGCACTGCACCACTGACACGTGGACCAGCAGGCATGGGCAGGGGAGGTACATAACCTACACTGCGCACTGGGTCACCCTCATGAGTGCTGGGGAGGGTGCAAGCCGGGGCGCTCCCCTCAGGCTACAGGTGCCTCCCCGTGGGGTACAGGGCAAACCCCACATGTCCACTTCCTCCTCCTCCTCCTCCACTATGGATGAGCCACCCCTGAAGCGTCCCCGCAGCTACGCTTCAGTGCAGCACAGGCGATGTCAGGCTGTGCTGCAACTCCTCTCCCTGGGCGAGAGGAGTCATACTGCACCTGAGCTCATGGCTGCCTTCCAGACTCAGGTGCAGCGGTGGTTCACTCCCCGCCAGCTCCAAGCAGGTAATATTGTTTGCGACAACGGTCGCAACCTGCTGGCCGCCATCCGCCTAGGGCACCTGACCCACATGCCTTGCTTTGCACATGTCCTCAACCTTGTGGTGCAGCGCTTCCTCAAGAGCTACCAAGGGTTGGGTGACATGCTGGAGAAGGTACGTAGGGTATGTGCCCATTTTCGCAGGTCCCCCACCGCCAGCGCGTCTTTGGCACGGATGCAGCGGCAGCATAGACTGCCACCCCACCGGCTCATCTGTGACCTGCCGACGCGCTGGAATTCCACCCTGCACATGGTGGAGCGCCTCGTAGAGCAGCGCTGGGCGGTCAGCAATTACCTGCTGGAGCACAGTGCCAGGGGTACTGAGGGGGCGGATTTGGGGTACTTTAGTGCAGAGCAGTGGCAGCAAATGAGGCAGCTCTGCCAAGTACTTGCCCCCTTTGAGCAGGCGACACGCTTTGTTAGCAGGGACAATGCGTGTCTTAGCGATGTCATACCCCTGGTGTTCCTCCTCAAGCGCACGTTGGATGGGCTGCTAGAGGAGGGTGACGTGCCTGAGGAGGAGGAGGAGGAGAGTAGGCCCGGTAGGCAGGCAGAGGGGGCTGAGGAGGAGATGGTGCCCGATGAGGAGGATGAGGGAGAGGAGGACTGGGTGCCTGCGCAGCATGGGGAGCAGGGCACATGCCACCCAACCACCCCAGCTATTGTCCGCGGCTGGGAGGGTACAGAGCAGGGGCAGGTCGAGCCAGATGACCTGCTGCATCTGGAGGGCAGTCAAGAAGAGGTTGGTCGGGGGCACCTCTTTTACATGGCTGCCCATATGCAGACTTGCCTCCGAAGCGATCCCCGGGTCTGTTCTATCAAAGACCGGGAGGATTATTGGGTGGCTACTTTGCTTGACCCACGGTACAAGGGAAAGGTGGGGGAGTTCCTTGTACCCAGCCAGAGAGAGAGGAGGATGGTTCAATTGAGGAAGGCTCTGTGCTCAAAATTAGTGGAGGCCTTCCCCCAGTCTGACACTTCTCAGGCCTCCACTACTCCACACACCCAGCAGAGACGGGGGCCTAGCAGCAGCAGCAGCAGCAAGGGCGGAGATCTCATGGGTGTGTGGAAGAGCTTTTTCGAGCCTCAACGGCCAGCAGCAGGCCCAGTCAGCACCCAAAGCCACCACCAGCAGCGGGTGGAGCATATGGTGGCTGACTACATGGGGTCAGTCAGCGTGCAGGATGCCATTCGCCCTGACGATGACCCCATGCATTATTGGGTCTCGAGGCTCGACCAGTGGCCAGAACTGGCACAGTACGCTCTGGAGGTGCTGGCTTGCCCCCCTGCCAGTGTCCTGTCAGAGCGTGTCTTCAGTGCCGCAGGTGGGGTGGTCACTGAGAAGCGGACACGGCTATCCACTGGCAGCGTGGATAAGCTGACATTCATTAAAATTAATGAGGCATGGATAAGCGGGGATATCCAAGTGCCCATTGCAGACAGCAGAGACTAGCCTCCTCTCCTCCTTCTCCTCCACAGATTTATCCTCCTCTCTCCATTGCTGCCCATACTCTCCTCCTCAGTAGTATTGCCCATTCCCCATCTGTCTGCACCTGCTGCCCTTGCTGCTGCTGCTGCTGTAGCCTGCTACTAGCCCTAGTAGTACTGCTGCTGTGCTGCATTGTCGGCAATTTTTTTATGGTGGGGGCCTATCAAAGCTCCTACTGCTATCGTAGATACTACTGCTGCATTGTCGGCAAATTTTTTAGTAGTTGAGGCCTAACATGGCCTCTAAATATGTTTCTTCGAATACTGCCACATTGTTGGCTAATTTCTTCTGGTTGAGGCCTAACATGGCTTCTAAAAATGTTTCTACGAATACTGCCACATTGTGGCTAATTTCTTCTGGTTGAGGCCTAACATGGCTTCTAAATATGTTGCTTATAATTTTTCCGCTAAGTTGGCTAATTTCTTCTGGTTGAGGCCTAACATGGCTTCTAAAAATGTTTCTTCGAATACTGCCACATTGTTGGCTAATTTCTTCTGGTTGAGGCCTAACATGGCTTCTAAATATGTTGCTTATAATTTTGCCGCTAAGTTGGCTAATTTCTTCTGGTTGAGGCCTAACATGGCTTCTAAATATTTTTCTTACAATTTTGCGGGCTAAGGTTGCCGCTGCTGTTGCTACTAATGCCTCATTATTTGGCAAACGTTCTTCTGTTTGGGCCTGCCTCATTTAATTCTTCTGGCTCTAATATAGAGTTTATTAAAAGTTACAACATGACTGTTGTTTGCCGCTGCTGTTGCTACTAATGCCTCATTATTGGCAAACGTCTTCTGTTTGGGGCCTGCCTCATTTAATTCTTCTGGCTCTAATATAGAGTTTATTAAAAGTTACAACATGACTGTTGTTGCCGCTGCTGTTGCTACTAATGCCTCATTATTTGGCAAACGTCTTCTGTTTGGGGCCTGCCTCATTTAATTCTTCTGGCTCTAATATAGAGTTTATTAAAAGTTACAACATGACTGTTGTTGCCGCTGCTGTTGCTACTAATGCCTCATTATTTGGCAAACGTCTTCTGTTTGGGGCCTGCCTCATTTAATTCTTCTGGCTCTAATATAGAGTTGATTAAAAGTTACAACATGACTGTTGTTGCCGCTGCTGTTGCTACTAATGCCTCATTATTTGGCAAACGTCTTCTGTTTGGGGCCTGCCTCATTTAATTCTTCTGGCTCTAATATAGAGTTTATTAAAAGTTACAACATGACTGTTGTTGCCGCTGCTGTTGCTACTAATGCCTCATTATTTGGCAAACGTCTTCTGTTTGGGGCCTGCCTCATTTAATTCTTCTGGCTCTAATATAGAGTTTATTAAAAGTTACAACATGACTGTTGTTGCCGCTGCTGTTGCTACTAATGCCTCATTATTTGGCAAACGTCTTCTGTTTGGGGCCTGCCTCATTTAATTCTTCTGGCTCTAATATAGAGTTTATTAAAAGTTACAACATGACTGTTGTTGCCGCTGCTGTTGCTACTAATGCCTCATTATTTGGCAAACGTCTTCTGTTTGGGGCCTGCCTCATTTAATTCTTCTGGCTCTAATATAGAGTTTATTAAAAGTTACAACATGACTGTTGTTGCCGCTGCTGTTGCTACTAATGCCTCATTATTTGGCAAACGTCTTCTGTTTGGGGCCTGCCTCATTTAATTCTTCTGGCTCTAATATAGAGTTTATTAAAAGTTACAACATGACTGTTGTTGCCGCTGCTGTTGCTACTAATGCCTCATTATTTGGCAAACGTCTTCTGTTTGGGGCCTGCCTCATTTAATTCTTCTGGCTCTAATATAGAGTTTATTAAAAGTTACAACATGACTGTTGTTGCCGCTGCTGTTGCTACTAATGCCTCATTATTTGGCAAAACTCTGGTGGGTGTCTATCAAGGCTCCTACTGCTGTTGCTGACACTACTGCTGCATTGTCGGCAATTTTTTTTTGTAGTTGAGGCCTATCATGGCTTCTAAAACTGTTTCTTCGAATACTGCCACATTGTTGGTTAATTTCTTCTGGTGGTTGAGGCCTAACATGATTTCTAAATAGGTTGCTTTTAATTTTGCCGCTAAGTTGGCTAATGTCTTCTGGTGGTTGAGGCCTATCATGGCTTCTAAAAATGTTTCTTCGAATACTGCCACATTGTTGGCTAATTTCTTCTGGGGGTTGAGGCCTATCATGGCTTCTAAAAATGTTTCTTCGAATACTGCCACATTGTTTGGCTAATTTCTTCTGGGGGTTGAGGCCTAACATGGTTTCTAAATAGGTTGCTTGTAATTTTGCCGCTAAGTTGGCTTATGTCTTCTGGTGGTTGAGGCCTATCATGGCTTCTAAAAATGTTTCTTCGAATACTGCCACATTGTTGGCTAATTTCTTCTGGTGGTTGAGGCCTAACATGGCTTCTAAAACTGTTTCTTCAAATACTGCCATATTGTTGGCTAATTTCTTCTGGGGGTTGAGACCTATCATGGCTTCTAAAAATGTTTCTTCGAATACTGCCACATTGTTTGGCTAATTTCTTCTGGGGGTTGAGGCCTAACATGATTTCTAAATAGGTTGCTTTTAATTTTGCCGCTAAGTTGGCTAATGTCTTCTGGTGGTTGAGGCCTATCATGGCTTCTAAAAATGTTTCTTCGAATACTGCCACATTGTTGGCTAATTTCTTCTGGTGGTTGAGGCCTAACATGGCTTCTAAAACTGTTTCTTCGAATACTGCCATATTGTTGGCTAATTTTTTCTGGGGGTTGAGGCCTATCATGGCTTCTAAATAGGTTGCTTGTAATTTTGCCGCTAAGTTGGCTAATGTCTTCTGGTGGTTGAGGCCTATCATGGCTTCTAAAAATGTTTCTTCGAATACAGCCCCATTGTTTGGCTAATTTCTTCTGGGGGTTGAGGCCTGCCTCATTTAATTCTTCTGGCTCTAATAAATTTGATTACAACAATGCTTGCTGCTTGGTTGTCAAATGTATTCACACTATTATTACCCCTGAAACGACTGCGGCCAAAAGTCCTTTGCCTCTGTCATTATTCTTTCTTTTGAAATGATAGGAGTGCTCTAAAAAATGTATACAGGGAGGGCATGTGTGTATAGCAGTAACTGAGTGGAACATAGCTGCGAATTGCTCTTCCCATTGATTCCAAAGCAAAACATGGCATATATACATTCATCACTGTGTACAAAAGTAAGGGAAATGTTTTAATGGTAGTCCCAAAGCCATGTCTGGTCTGGGAGTCAAAATAGTCCCTTGCATTCAAATTACACAGAGGCCCAAACAGGCCCCAAACATCAGCCCAGTAAATTTGACTGGAAACCAACCAACCTGGCAACCCTGGCTGACACAAACATAGCCATAAACTCTACTTAAATTCATGCTGTAAGTAATAATTTAGATTGAATTTGTCCTCTATGAATGCTTTTGTCCTTGAGTTAAATAAACGAGACAACACAGCTTGCTTAATGGAAAGAGGAATTTCATTCCTAGATGATGTCCATCTTACATCCCACTTTCAGCTGCATCTGCTATTTTGCGACTTTCAACTTCACAAGCAGTCTTGTCCCAGTTTGCTGTCCATAACCTTCAAAGAGAACACACGCCATCCTTTGTTTCCAAACACTTTACACAACGTATTCATAGATCCAGTGCAAAGCCCTTAAAGGGGTGGTTCACCTTTAAGGAAACTTTTAGTATGCAATAGTATGGCAAATTCTAAGCAACTTTTAATTTGGTTTTATTATTTGCCTTTTTCTTCTAAGTTCTGACTCTTTGCAGCTTTTAAATGTGGGTCAATGAGTTGACCCCAACTAAAAAGCAAATACTATGTCAGGCTACAAATGTATTGTTAGTCATTGCTACTTTTTTACATTTAGGCCTCTCCTATTCATATTCCAGTCTCTTATTTAAATCAATGTATGATTGCTAGGGGAATAATGTTACTTCTAATAGTGCCTAATTGCCAAATATAGTGTGACTTAATATCATAATTTATTTTAAAAAATCAATGTATTTGAGTGTTACAGTAGTCAATTTATCAATTTCGTCGCCGTCGCGACGAGGTTCGTCGCCGTCGCGACGAGGTTCGTCGCCGCGCGACGAGATTCGGCGCGCGCCATATCAAAACTGTGTTTGCGCGCGCGCGCGTCATGTGACGCGCGTCGTGTGCGCGCACGCGTCATGTGACGCGCGTCATGCGCGCGTCAAAAATGGGCGTCGCCACTATAAATAGCCCCGCCCGTGCTTACATTTTTAGGAGTGCAGTTTGAAAATGGCAGGACCTGGCATGATGAACAGGGACCAGCTAAGGTACTTTGTCAGGTACCTGCACCAGGAGGGATACGACAATATCCCTCCTGGAGTGAGAGGAATCCAGGCGCTCCGGAGGAGCATAATGGAGAGATTGAGGCGCAGGCTGCGGAGGGAGTACCGCCTGCGCTTAAGTTTGCGGGAGCTCCAGAGGATCTGGAGCGATCTCAAAAGACGCCACAGCGCGTTTGTTGATGAGCTGCGCGTGGAGGTGGAAGGTAGAGTTATTTAAAAAGAAAACATCTTATAATGATTTGCTATTTTACAGCAAAAATGTATTTAAGTGAATACTGTAATTAGGATTGGAACAGTTGACTTTGACTGACTGACATAATTGCAGACAAGTTAAATAACAAGTAAATGAGCTGTCAAATGGAGATTATTTAAACAGATTATAATAGATTTATTTAAATGCAATACATGAGTTTCCCTTCTTAACTACAATAAAGCCACTTGATTCCCATTTATTTTGGTATTTTGGAGCAAATGTGTATTTGTTTAGGCCTGTGACAAGGCTAATAAGAATTTTACTTCACTTAAAGGTAGATTTATTTAAACGTAATAAATAGGTTTCCCTTCTTAACTACAATAAAGCCACTTGATCAGGCTCGGATCTGTGGAAAAGTCACCAAGGCCCGGGCCTAGGGCTGGAAGATTTTAGGGTGGCGGCATGCTGCCCAACCACACCCATATTGGTTCAGAAAAACTGGGGATGCACAGGAGATACAATAGTTTCCCATGCAGCAATCCCCATTGCTCCTGTCCAGATGATAAAAATTTGCCCGAATAAAGGGGAGGGGACAGGGGCGACGAATGGCAGTGGGCCTAGGGGTGCCTACTATGTAAATCTTGCCCTGCACTTGATTCCTATTTATTTTGGTATTTTGGAGCAAATGTGTATTTGTTTAGGCCTGTGACAAGGCTAATAAGAATTTTACTTCACATAAAGGTAGATTTATTTAAACGGAAAAAATAGGTTTCCCTTCTTAACTACAATAAAGTTAATTTTCCTGTAGTTACAACATGACACCTTATCCTGTATAATTTATACTATACAAATGCAATTGCTGTGTTACTCAAACTGAAATTTATTCATTGCCAGCTGAATGGATCCAAGATGATCCTGATGATGGGGAAGTACCACCACCACCACCACCACCTGACCAGGCAGCACCGCCTCCACCTGATGAGGCAGCACCGCCTCCACCTGATGAGGCAGCACCGCCTCCACCACCTGTCCAGGCGGCACCACCACCTCACCAGGCGGCACCACCACCTCACCAGGCGGCACCACCACCTCACCAGGCGGCACCACCACCTCACCAGGCGGCACGACCAGTGGACGACCAGGGGCTCAGTGTAGGCACTCAGACAGAGCATGCCCTACTACAACCAGACTGAGCTCCTGGTCACCCTAGTCCACCAAGTTAATGCCATGCGGCAGGAGCTGGGAGAGGTTAGGGACATTGTAGACAACCTGCAGAGGGTAGTTGCTCCTCCTCCTCCTCCACTTTAATTTATTTATTGTTTGTTACAGCACCGTTGTGCTATATGTTGTAAATTAAAAAAATTTTTTATATCTCTATATTTTGAGTTCATTTTTCATTTGACTAAACTAATACTCACATGGTACTTGGAATTGTTTGGATTCTAATAACACAACGATGACTATTCTTAATCGGAGTCATTAAAATTACATTACATAGTATTTCAGAATCATTACAATTACATGATGTAAATATAAGGTTCATTCACATAAACATATGGTTTATTCATTTTTATCTGAGATACAAAGCATCCAGATACTATCTGTTCAGATTTATTAGTTGTACTTGTGTTAGTAATCTACTATTAGATATATGAAGTACAGATGGTACTTTTTGGTTAAACAGAGATATAGAGTAGTAGTAGATACCATTACCAGTTGACCAGAGGTAATGTGAAAAAATCCACAAACGTTAAAAGTTTAAGAAACTTGCAAAATGGGAGCCATTTTTTCAAGATAGGAGTCCTCTAACAATGCAGGGCATGTGTGTAGCAGTATACTAAGTGAAACACGCATGTGTATTGGTCTTCCCATGGAGTCCAATCCAATTCAGCACATTCAGACACAAAGCAAAAGATACCATGTTCATTTATCATCACAGACTACAAAGCTTGAAACTAAGGGGAAAATTTTTATTTGTAGGCCCAAAGATGAAAAAAGGTTATACAAACAAAACACCCATAGAAGATGGGCTTCATCAAATTGCACTGCGCGTCAAAAATAACGTCGCGCGTTAAAACACATACTTGCGTCCGCGACAAAATATTTTGACGCGCGACAAAATCGGGCCGCGCGACTCGTTTCGCGAATTTTTCGCCGTTTCGCGAATTTCGCTGGAAATTCGCGAATTATTCGGCGAAGCGAAACGCGACAGATTCGCCCATCACTACTCTTCTGCCTACAACTAGTTCCGGCTATGTCGGCAGGTAAAAACTTTAGGTTAAGACATAATTTGCTTATTCTTCCCGAAAAAAGGGGGGGCTAGGTTTACCAGATATCTACCTGTATTTTATCGCTGCAAACTTAGTTCGTATTTATGGTTGGGTTAAGACAAAAGCAATAAAAAAGACCGGAGCATAATTGAACAATCTCGGACACCTTATCCCATTGAAAACTTATTGTGGTTAGAGAATCAACTTTATCTTAAACAGGCACATGGTCATCCTCTTACTGGGGCTTCCTTGATGGTTTGGAATAAAAACAAAGAAAATTATAAACTTACACACTCTTCATATAAACGAATGCCCCTCGTAGATAATCTCAATTTCTGAAACCCTAATAATCCCTTCCTTCTCATCCACTTCCTGCTCCCTGAATTCCCAGGCTGTGCAGGGGAGCCGGCAGCTCTCAGCTCACTGCACTGTAGGGCAGGAACCAATCAGCAGCTAGCAGGACCTGATAGGGAACTGAAGCCTGTCTTTGCTTGTGTGACTGCAGGGCTGTGATTGGCTGTCCCCCTCCTACTGAGCTTCTGGCAGGGACCATTAGGGCATGCCCACCCCTCAATTGAAACACAGACAGGGACCAGAGAACATCTATAGGGAGCTCCAATAAAGGGGCTATTTTTAAAAATAATATTTTTTAGCACCATGTAAAAGCAACACCATATAATACTTATAATTGTCTACAAAATTATTTTTTTTTTTTTCATTTATCCTATACATCTCCTTTTAGAATAACAAAATGTTTACCAGATATACAAAAATGATGGGGATGTCAACCCAGGGATAACTGGAGTTATAACCAATTACATGAGCACATTCAAACCAGTAAATACTTAAACTGAAACAGACCAGAGACAAACTGGAAGAAATTCCTATCAAACTAGATGGCATTATACCCATGTTAAATTGAATAGAATCTTCCCCAATACATCAAATGTATGTTGCAGATGTAATGCCCACAAGGGAACACACTGTCATATTTGGCTTTCTTGTCCAGGTATTATTTCGTACTGGAATGAAGTGGTAAAAGTAATTAATAAAGTAACTAAAAATGATATTCACTCTGATAACCCTGCACTAATTCTGTTGAATATTCGATCCAGTTTAAGTAAAGTATTAACGGATCCACTAACGCTTCATCTCCTCCAATCTGCTAATGCATTGATCCCTTTGAAATGGAAATCCACCTTAGCTCCATCCCTTTTGGGATGGATTAATAAAGTTGAGGAAATTTGAAATCTAGAAGAGTTAACCTATTTCATACACAACAATAGCGATAGATATTGGGAAATCTAGTCCCCTCGGCTAGAGTTTATAAACTTTATGGGTAAAAAGTAAACCAGTAATTCATTTTGAGAACTGACATATTTATGGTATATGTATAACTAATTTGTCACATTATTTGGATTTTATTATTCATTTTATGTGTTATGATTTGTCAATATTGATTGCTAAATTAATAGTGAGGAAAATTGTCTGTATTCTATATTTGGTGCTGCATACCCCCCACCCATCCCCTTTATTTTCTGTACTTCCTTTAACTTTTAAAATTTTTAAAGTTAACTTAAAGGACATGTAAACCCCCTCCACAAAAAATGTAATCAGTGCACAGTTTCTTTGAAATCTTTAGATAACTGCCACTGCAGTTGTTAAAAGGTTAATAGTAAGGCTGCAGCATCCCTTTAATCACTTAGAAATCCTTCTCCTCCTATAACCCCTCAGCTCAGGAATTTGCTTTGTCTGTTGGTTTATGAGCATGCTCAGTTCTTCTCAGCTCAGATTACTAAACACATCCTCCAGTCTAACAGCCAATGAAGAGATAGCATTGCTGGCTCCCATAGAAACTCTGCTCTAGCTGTCTGATCCTATTTTATTCTCCTAACCACCTCTCCTGAGCTCAGTTTAACTATTAAAGTGCTCAACCTAAGCAGAACTTTTATTAAAGTATGTTGTGCCTGTGTAACCCTGCATTCTACATTGCATAAACTTTACAGCACACATGTCTCAATATTGCTGATGATGTGTCAGAGGGAAAATGGCCGATGGATGAAAGCTGCTATTTGTTTTAGGAAAATGTGATGGCGCTGGCAAATGGAGGGGCTATATGCAGTACAAATGATGTGACTTGGGTGGGGAAGATATGCCCAACGTATATATATGGTTGGAAAATGTAGGCTTTACGTGCCCTTTAAAGATGAATCCATCACTTTAAAATACTAAGTGACAACCATGCAGTAATATGAAGTTTTTGAAGGTGAGCTGGGGCCCCCGGCTGCTCAGGGCCAGTCACAAACCAGCAGTTAATGGAAGGCATCAGGATTCCTGGGTACATATGGCCCTGGACTGCCATGAAAAACACAGAGTAAATTAGTGCCCAAGTGTAACCAGTGGATGCAGAATTAAGCTGAATTTGGTGCCACCTAGTGGAGAAAAATCATATAACAAAGACAGGACCCAGCTGATAAGCAGCTCTTTTGCTATCAATTAAAAATAATCAAAAAATAAAATAAAGTGTCCCTTCCCCCCGCATTTATTTGTCCAGGTTTATGTTACATAAATGTGCTACTATTTAGCCATGGAGTTATTATTTTAATTATTTGCCGTCTTCTTCTGGACTCTTTCCAGCTTTCAAATGCAGTCAGTATTAAAAATGGGAAAGTGTATATATGGCTTCGCAATAGGGCAGATATCGATGGGAGGGGGTTTATTATATGGGCAATAAAAGGTTTCATGGAGACAAGTTCATAATCATCTGATATGTAAATTGCTTTAATGTCCAATAAGGAAATTCAGACCTAATTTATGTGGCAAATCATTTTATTAATATCAGGCTGAACAGGTCAGGCTATTTCCTATTAAGAGAGAGGGGTAGGGTTGCTCTCTATCTCCTCTCTTGTTTGCACTAGGGATTGATCCACAAGGGGGTATAATGGGGGGTTGTACAGCTATTGGGGTTCCCCTCATACTATTCCAATGTACCCACATATATGAATTCAGGGCTGATTCAGAGGAAGGTAAGTGATCAGCTTGGGGGCAATTGCCCTACTATTGATAAAGGCAATTTACTTTAAGGAAGGAACAAACAATTGTAATTCAATATGGGGGTCCTGACTGACAGATTTAGGAAAATATGTAGCCCAGTAACTTTCTTTTTGTTATGAAATGACACACAATTCATAATAAACATCACCTGATGCTTTTAATTCATTGGAAACAGTTACATTTAATGCTGAGACTCTCTGCCCTTGTCCCAGTGGCACAGCAATGCTCCCCAATATGGGCTCATGTGTAAATTGGCTTTTTCTTTTTCTTTCGAAAACATTTTTTATTTTCCTTATCCATACAGTATTGACATGTTATTTTGATTATTCCTTACAACATTCAACTGCTCTCCTTCGCAGAGGAGAATTCTTATAGTGTATGTAAATTTACTGTATAAAGTTATATTGTCACATTTTCATTTAAATATACAATATATTATTTTCACAAAAATAGACAGATTTATTCCTTTGTCAATTATTCCTTTGTATCCGTCTCCAATTTTTATTTTATCTTTTATTATTTCGTGTCTCCAAATATGTTTATTTATTTTGTCCGGGGTCCATTATTATTTTAACTAAGGGCTCCCTTTCTCCATATCTGCCAGACAAACCTATTACTGCCTTGTATACCTAATCCAGGGGGTTCAGATTTTTTGTATAAGTACGGTATTTATCTGAAATAATACTTAATAGTCTTTCATTTACCATTATCCAGTTCATTATAGTACGGAACATAGTTAATGGGAGTGAACGCTTTTTCCAAGAGGAAGCTATGGTTTGTTTTGCTGCAATAAAAATACATTGAATCATAAATGTTCCCAAGTGGTTAATTTTTCTATATTATTTTTATGTCACTTCCTAAATGAGTCCTACGTTTTAATACCTTGAGGTCCTATAAATTGACTCACAAATCTCATATTTGGATCTTGCCACCATTTAAAGTCACACCTTTGCAATCCTGGGGGGAAATTAGGATTGCTGCAAATGGGCAATGAGGGGAGTTTAAAGCTGTTTTCTTCCCAACTTGGTTCCTAACAGCTAATGCCATTATTGCCATAGGGGTATTGGATATAGTTCAGCAAGAGTTTAGTCAGCACTCATACCTTCCAAATCATTTCAATCTGAAGCACAGTTTACACCTTCTTTACTTTTCGTCATGGACAGCACCATTCACAGGAAAGTTTTTTTTAAAACTATAGAATATCCTTTTGTGGACTTGATTGGAAACAATTGTGGTGGATTACAAATGTGATACATTATGTGTTATAAATGAGAAAAGACACCAGTAGGGGTCACTATGCTACAATGTATAAATAATTGTGCATAGGTTCTGCTTAAAGGAAAACTATACCCCCAAATGAACACTTAAGAAACAGATAGTTTACATCAGATTAAGTGGCCAAGTAAAGAATCTTACCAAACTGGTCTATATATTTAAGTAAATCTTGCCCTTTTACATCTCTTGCCTTGAGCCACCATTTTGTGATGATCTTTGTGCTGCCTCAGAGATCAGCTGACCAGAAATACTACAGCTCAACATGAAGAAGTTTGGAAGCAAAAGACAGAACTCTGTCTGTTAATTGGCTCATGTAACAAGTATGGTTTGTTGGTATGTTTGTGTGCACAGTGAATCATATGATCCCAGGGGGCGGCCCTTATTTTTTAAAATGGCAATTTTCTATTTATGATTACCCAATGGCACATACTACTAGAAAAGTATATTATTATGAAAATGGTTTATTTACATGAAACAGGGGTTTACATATGAGCTGTTTTATGCAATATCTTTTTATAGAGACCTACATTGTTTGGGGGGTATAGTTTTCCTTTAAGTGGTTTGATAAAAGACCAATGTCGGTCTGAAACGTTGTTTTTTTCTGGGTAGGTGCCCATGTCTAAATAAAGGCGTTTTAAAGAAAACTTTCCTGTGAATGGTGCTGTCCATAATATATATATATAGATATAGGCCGTTCTTGCTTTGGGAGCCATGGTACTACAACAGTAGTTCACAGTTTAATACGTTCTGCTTCAATCTGTACCCACAATGGAGACATTGGGTGGTAAAAATGGATTATAGGCATAATCTGAGCTGCTTGGTAATAGTATATTATATTGGGAGCGTTTAAGCCTCCTTTACCCTTCACATTAGAAAGTGTCTTATGTGCTAGCCGAGCCTTTTTATTACCCCATATAAATTTAAGGAGTTTCCTTTGCATCATGCTTAAATGCTGCATTGGGATCTCGACTGGTAACACTCGGAAATAATATAACATTTTGGGAAGAAGGCCCATTTTTACCGCATTTATTCTACCAAACCATGATATTTGCAATTTGGACCATTTTGTAAGTGTTTCATTCATTTCTTTCTAAAGCTGGGGATAATTTACTTGATATAGCCCTTCTAACGTAGGCGTTCTATTTACCCCTAGATAGTGTAAATACTTTTCATTCCACTGTAGGCCAAAATTGAGTTGTATTATTTTTTTATGTATTTGTGCTAATCATAAAGCTTCAGTTTTTGCTGGATTTATTCTTAACTATTATGATAAGCTTGGAAATAGAGTCTAGTAAACATTAAGATAGCATGCTGGAGTCCTCTAGAGACCAAACAGAGGTATAGCCATATAAACTTAAGTCATTTTTCAAAGCATGCTTGTTAGTAAAAAATTGAGTTTATTACATCTTTAAAAAAAAATCAAATAATCCCCTATAGCGCCTAACGCGTTTCATGCATACCTAGCACTTAGTCATAGGCAGTTCCTATGTTCTTAAGTTCCTTTTACTAGCTCTCATAGACCCTCCCCACAATAAAACCAATCACAACCTAATATTTCTTAGAAACAAATAAATTCGATGCAGTCCACATCAAAGCATGCATGTCCTCTCATCCAGACCCTAGAATTGGTTCTCTATGGAGGTCCTAATATTTGTTAGCCTGGGAGAGGGAGGAGCTGAGACATGACATTAAAAAATATCATGGAGGAAGTTGGCTTTTGTACAAAAATGGAGATCATGAGCAAGAAGGGATTGTGTCTGGGAGTTTATCCAGGGCTGGGGACTGTGCTGTGATCAAGAGGGTTGGATATTAATAGTGGAGGATAAGATTGAGTAATAGGTAATGGAAAGTTAATCTGCATCAACAGGTTGGCACTGACTATAAAGTCTCTTACAGCAGCTCTTCCCTCTTTAGCCACTAGATGGTGATGGAAGAAATTAGCACAGAGACATTACTATTGTATTCTGAGGCCTCTCCAGTCTGTAACTCCAGTTATATTAACTCCTGAATAATTTTGTTATATAGCACCCGGTCTGATGCCAGATTGGATCTGTGCAGCCACTGACAGAATGCTCTGGTACACAGATAGCAAGAATCTCAGCTGCCATAAAGCAGGGCAAGACTGCTGCTTAAAATGGGGATCAGATAGGATCTGTGCAGCCACTGGGACAGAATGCTCTGTTATACAGATAGCTAGAATCTCAGCCATAAAGCAGGGCAGGACTGCTGCTTAAACCGGGGATCAGATAGGATCTTGGCAGCCATTGGGACAGAATGCTCTGTTATACAGATAGCTAGAATCTCAGCTGCCATAAGCAGGGTAGGACTGCTGCTCCCAATGGGGATCAGATAGGATCTGTGCAGCCAGTAGGACAGAATGCTGTTATACAGATAGCTAGAATCTCAACCATAAAGCAGGGCAAGACTGCTGCTTACAATGGGGATCAGATAGGATCTGTGCAATGACTGGGGTAGAATGCTGTGTTATACAGATAGCTAGAATCTCAGCTGCCATAAAGCAGGACAGGACTGCTGCTTCCAATGTGGATCAGATCTGTGCAGCCACTGGGACAGAATGCTCTGTTATATAGCTAGCTAGAATGTCAGCCATAAAGCAGGGCAGGACTGCTACACAGATAGGATCTGTGCACTGTGTGCAGCCACTGGGATTGAGTTTCATATGAAACTGGAATTAACTGCCACACCTTTTTTTTCAGGATTTTGGCTCTTTCTAAGGAATTACTTCATCCATATTAGCATGTTTATACATGCATGTGATACAGACCGGTAATACACAGTCATGTGCTCGGTGCTGTAACCAACCCAGTCTGACCTGTGAGACCAGTAAGAGATGTTCATTAAAGCAGAAGAAACATGTTTGTGTTCAGACAATTCCAAGTTCCTTTGCTCCTCTATCTTCACACAGGGGGCACTACAGAACCAGAGCTTATTCTATGGACAGCAATTTTGTCTGAAGTTTTCATGATGTTTTTCACTGCGTCTGAATGAAGAACAAGAGATTAAAGGGGAAGTACACCCCCCAAGAAAAATTTTCCTTTTAGTCAGGATGTAAAAAAGCTAAATCAATTTTAAAAGGGAAAGTAAACCTGACGTATATTGTATAATGAAACAAAATGTAATTTGTCTGTCCCTTTCTGCACTGTTGGTTCTGCAGAAGTCCATTCTCGAGAGCAGTCCCACATAAGGCAAGAAATATGGCAGCTCCCACTGCATCACAAATATGCTTTACACACGCAGCAGCTTTTCCCTCTTCTATAAACAGCCTTTTATTGGGCTGCACATTAGCCCCTGTCTCAGACAGCTTACCATCTATGAGTTCAGATTCACTAGAAAATTCTGGGAAAGCCTTGTGAGAAATGAGCGGCACATGAAGGGTTACTAGGTTTTTCTTCATTAGTAAGGTTGAACTGGTTCCAGTGATCCACCCATTTGTGGCGCGGTTAAAGCGACAGGCACAGTTTTTGTGATTAATGCTTTTCCTCTTCTGTCTTTGATTTATATCTCCCCAACCAGTTCATTAGAGCAGAGGGACAGAGGGGCCAGTTATAGGGGGACAAAGAGATTTGGATCACACCTCTATGCAGCTCCCCCCCACCCAGGCTGCCCAAATCAGCACCCAGGTCCCTAGGTCAGCACTTAGAGCAGAGTTTGCTATTGCAGGAGTCTCATATTAGATACATTGTATCCTGTTACTATTAAATGATATATTTCTCTGTTTTAAAGGGAAGACTAAACCAAAAGAACCCCCAAAAAACACCCATAGCCTTCTAACTCTTGAGCACCCTCACAACTGCTGCCAGCCAATGAAAAACCAGTACCCTACCCAGTTGGCCCAAGTTCTATGTCGTGCGTTCTTGCTTTTTGAACTAACAGTGGCTAAAGGAGGTGGAAGCTTGAGGCATCACCAACTAGGGGCAAGTGTTTGCCCTTGTATAAGTGTATTGGTGCCACATGCAGGGAGCAAGCAGTAACATGAAGTACAGTGGTTGCCAGGGACATAACTATAGAGGAAGCAGACCCTGCGGGTGCCGGGGGCAGGAGGTATAGGGGCCCCACAAAGCCCTAATTCATATACAGTTCAGATAAATATTGGTAAAACAAGTCAATTGCTAAACATTTTGGGGGCATGAAAAATAATTTGCTATGGGGCCCAGTAATATGTAGTTACTCCACTAGCGGTTGCACTGACCGTCATTAATTGTCTCCTTTATTCTGTTATTTACATGCAAACTGGAAATGTTATTTTGGGACTGGGGCAGTTCATTTGGAACAAGAGAGTATTGTACAAACATGGCCGCGCCTTTCTTTACACTGCTGGCGTGTTTGTGCAGGGGGTGTGTGTACAACAAGTATATGCCGTATTGCCGGAGGGTGCAGGGAATCCTTGCCCAGGCTCACACAGGTTTTATTTATTGACCTGCCGGGACCCTGAATGCTATGATTTAATATCTTGTCTCTTTGAGTGAGACGGCTGACGGAGCTGTTTAGCCAACAAGCAATAAGTCAGTGAGGGAGGCATCTGGGTTATGGCACTATGAAATCACACAAAGATGACATCAGAGATGGTTTAAGTGTATATATATATATATATATATATATATATATATATATATATATATATATATATATATATATATATATATATATATATATATATATACTGTATACCTGTCAGTGTCACATTGATGGCCTTTGGACTGAAAAATGTGGTATTGACAGGAGGTATAATAATGACACAAAGGGATGTTTTGTTAAGCAACAGGGGTGTGTGATTATACTTTTTACCAATATGTTTTATTTTTTTATTTCTTATTCTTGTATAATTTTGATCAAAATGAATGAGTGGTATAAACCACATACACTCATTATTAGATTAAATTGTGTTTGTGCACAATGGGTGTTACCTCCTATACTATGGAGATTGTATTAACTTGGGGCCCCATTTCACTAGGATAGAGAATGGGAATTGTAATTACATATGCATGTTTTTGGGGTTAAAAGTGTTAGTATAGATTATCACATTTTTTGCATATATTGATGAATTGCCACATTAAGTAATCAACACAATGCAGTGATTATAGGTGGTATGTGTCAAACCTTATGGATTCATTTATTTTAACAGTGCATAACCATGTTCCCAATGTGCAACAAGAAGTAAGGCAGAATTTTTAGTTATGGTGTTAGAACTTGGCACCCAAAATAATAATACTGAGTGATAGTATGCGAGGTAGGTGGGAGTTAAATTAAATTAAATTAAAATAAGGGCTATAGCATGAAGATACTACGTAACATTAACCTATTCATAAAGGATTAAACTAAAGAGGCTGAATGGGATCATCTGTGCTGGATCTGTAGTAACATGGGGAGAAGCCTACTTCATGACTAGTAGCTTTGAACTATAGTGTTAAACTATAAATCACCTACTCAGAGACTGACACATTAGCAATAATGTTTTTATAGTTTATGTGAGGTGTTACAATACTGATAAAAATGCTATTTTGTGTCTTGTTTTTAAACTTTTGGAAATTCATTGATGGATTGTATAAATGTGGAGTTTTAGTTTATTTATGGTTATGTATTTAAAATTGATAGGTGTACATGTTGTATATTTTATATAGGCCCTCCCTCAGTAGGCCCCTGGAAGGTAGTTCAGCCTTACTGCCTAAGCATAATGGGTCCCCAAAGATGCTCATTGACTACACCCCTGATCCACCCTGAATATCCCCAGATACTGCCAAAGCATGCACAACCCATCCATACCCCTCCAAACAGGTTCCTTTTGCAAAGGGAAAATATATTTTTCCCAGAGAGAGAAAGAGAGCCACAATGGAAATTAACAGGGGCTGTGTTAACTGAGGCTGGAAAAAGCCAGTAGAGTTGTTGGGATTAATGAATGATCAGCGGCAGAACAGGGGAGGGACTGTGAGGCCAGTTGAGAGAGCTGAGAAATTAAGCTAAATTAATGTGTTAAATATGTGGATTTATGTTGGATTAATTTGTCCCAATAGCAGCACTCGCCATATAAATGAAGGGTACCGGTAGATTAATCAGAAGAATGAATTTTAAACATGAATTTGTTAATGCATTTGCACAGGGGCATAACTATAGAGGAAGCAGACCCTGCGCCTGCAGGGGGGCCAGGAGGTATAGGGGCCCCACGAGGCCCTAATTCGTATACAGTTTCAATAAATATTGGTAAAACAAGTCAACTGCTAAAAATTTTGGGGCCTGAAAAATAAATTGCTGTGGGGCCCAGTAATATCTAGTTACGCCACTGCATTTGCAGTGTAAACTGAATGGGCCTTGTTTTGTAGAAACCCTGCTATGAATAAAACCCAGGCAAATACCCACTTGAACTTACCCTGGATGTTGCAGTCTCTAACTATGAAAAAGTTATTGCCACACACACACTCATCACTCAAGGGCCCTTGAACTTGCACCCAGGCCAACACAAGCTGGCAGTGTCCCTAACTGGGCTCCAGTTCTGAAAAGAAAATGCCAGCTCTGAAATGTAATGAAGTGCCAAGTCTCATGTTTAGTGTTAGGAGAAGACTTGGCCACTTGTAATGAATCCCTCCTGAACCTCATTCCCCCCCCCATCTGCTCGCTGGTGGCACTGACCCAACTATATCCAATGTCAATAACAACAAGAATACATCATGCAAAGTAATCGGGTCCCTCTCAGTTCAAGGCTCTGGAGATTGCGTCACCATTATTAAAGTTGAATGCAACTTTCAGCACCGAGACACATTGCTGTGCAGACCATGGGCACAACAGTATGGATGGGAAGCATATAGGGTTGCCACCCTATCTGGAAAAAAATATCAGCCTTGCTATATTCTTGTCTTTTTCCTATTAATAACATTGGCATCAAGCATCGTTTTTACCAGCCAGGCCTGTAAAATACCAGCAAGGTGACAATCCTAGGAGCATATGGATCTATGTAGGCATAGGGCGATTTGTGTGTTTGGGGGGGGGGGGTGCTATGTATTTTATACTTAGATACCTTCATAAACAAGGTTGGACTGGGCTGTGACACCGGGAAAAAACCCGGTGGGCTCTGGCGGCACAGCCCTGATCTCTGTGTTCCTGTATACTGTGGCTTTAGGCCCTTCTCCCTGGTCCCCCTGCACGACCACTAGAAGAAGAAGATAGGAGCAGGTGTGCCGGAGGGGGGTGCAGGGGGCCCCGGGCCCCCCACTCTGTTCATAGAAATCCAGGGCCAATTCCATATAATACCTCCATCCTGTTTGGAGGGAATTCCTTAAATCCACACAACACCTGTACGTAAATCAAGAAATTGAGGGGAAGTGAAAATTACTGAACACCAGAGAGATTTTAAAGACCCCAGAAAAGATAAATTATATCATCCACATATACTGAAATGACACAGTCTGGGTCATCTACGCTCCTAGGCTCCCAAGTGGAGGAGATTCCTAAATAATTCCATCTTTGCCTTGTAGTGGACAGGGAATTAAGGCTCCTCATGTCTCTGACCCAAATATATTTTAATATTTCCAATCTAAATCCCATTTTCCCACAGTTTGATTTTTTTTCCCATTTATAACAAGTCAAATACATTTTTGAGCATTTTTTCATGATTATGCAAGACTTGACATTTTGGAGCGTTCTAAGGGTTCTGTGAAACCTTTTTCCCAGTCTCTGTTGATGTTTAATATGGAAGAAGGAGAAAACTGGTATTTTGTCTCCCTGTAAATGTGACGCCCACTTGTTTTCCTCTTGGTAATGTAGCAAGCGGCAAATTGCATTACTGCTGTTTTGATCATATCGAAATAACAGAATGTGAATTTCATGCAAATCTAATAAGGCTTTTGCTGAATCTAATTTTATGCACTGATTTCTAGCCTGTTGATGGGAAATCTGGAGGGGTGGGATAGGGGATGTAGGGCAGGGGTAAAGGAAAACTTGGGAAAAGTTGACCAATGGGGCAATATGCTCTCTACAATGTCATGTGTTCTGGGGTATTATATACAGTATGCAAATAGCCCTGTATTTATCCTTCTGTGTGTTCTGGGGTATTATACATGGCATTGGCCTTGTATTAATCCTGCTATGTGTTCTGGGATATTATACATGGAATTGGTACTGTATTTATCCTGCTGTGTGTTCTGGGGTATTATACATGAAATTGGTACTGTATTTATCCTGCTGTGTATTCTTGGGTATTATACATGTTATTGACACTGTATTTATCCTGCTGTGTGTTCTTGGGTATTATACATGGAATTGGCCCTGTATTTATACTGCTGTGTGTTCTGGGCAATTATACATTGGCCTTGTATTTATCCTCCTGTGTGTTCTTGGGTATTATACATGGAATTGGCACTGTATTTATCCTGCTGTGTGTTCTGGGGTATTATACATGGAATTGGCACTGTATTTATCCTGCTGTGTGTTCTGGGGTATTATACATGGAATTGGCACTGTATTTATCCTGCTGTGTGTTCTGGGGTATTAAACATGGAATTGCCACTATTTTTATACTGCTGTGTGTTCTGGGCTATTATACATGGCATTGGCCCTGTATTTATCCTTCTGTGTGTTCTTAGGTATTATACATGGAATTGGCACTGTATTTATCCTGCTGTGTGTTCTGGGGTATTCTACATGGAATTGGTCCTGTATTTATCATGCTGTGTGTTCTGGGCTATTATACGTGGCATTGGCCCTGTATTTATCCTTCTGTGTGTTCTTGGGTATTATACATGGCATTGGCCCTGTATTTATCCTGCCATACAGTATATTCTGGGGTACTATACATGGAATTGGCCTGTTATTTATGTAGGGCAGGGGTAAAGGAAAACTTGGGAAAAGTTGACCAGTGGGGCAATAGACTCTTTACAATGTCATGTGTTCTGGAATATTATATACAGAATGCAAATAGCCCTGTATTTATCCTGCTGTGTGTTCTGGGGTATTATACATGGAATTGGCCCTGTATCAGAGCCGGGCCAAGGTAGTTTGGCACCCTAGGCAAGGAATTCAATCATCGCCCCCCCTTCTGTAGGACCATTTCCGACCTAATCACTTACAGTTTTTTTTAATAAGCCAGCAGCACCCAATATCACCCCCAATCTGTAGCTGTGCCAGCCAGCAGCACCCAAAATATTGCCCCCAAATCTATACCTGTTGTGACACCAATGCATTGCCCCTCCAAGTCTGTGCCACCAATGCATTTCCCCCCAAGTCTGTGGCACCACCGACCGACCACTGCCTGGCTGAGGGCTCTGTCCAATGCGCCAGGCCAGACCAGCACACCTCCCTGTGTAGCGTGAAGTCATCACGCGGCGTACCGCTTACTACAGCGCATGGATGCGCATCCGGACCACTTCTGCTTAGAGAAGAACTCACTGTCTCTTCTTTACGAACTGGAGCAGGAGGAAGAGAGGGCAGGCTGAGGCGCAATCAGATCCAGGGCAAGTAAGAAGGAGGTGGGAAGCAGAGCGGATCTCTGCTGGGGCATTGGAAAGCGAACCTGCAAACTTAAACAAATAAAAAAACGAAAAAAAAAATGTGTTTCCTTTAAAAGTGCGCCCCCCTATGACTGCGCCCTAGGCGGGCGCCTACTCTACCTACCCCTAGTTCTGGCCCTGCCCTGTATTTATCCTGCTGTGTGTTCTGGGGTATTATACATGGAATTGGCACTGTATTTATCCTGCTGTGTGTTCTGGGGTATTATATGTGGTATTGGCCCTGTATTTATGCATCTGTGTGTTCATGGGTATTATACATGGAATTGCCACTATATTTTTTCTGCTATGTGTTCTGGTGTATTATACATGGCATTGGCCCTGTATTTTTCTCTCTGTGTGTTCTGGAATAGTATACATAAAATTGGCACTGTATTTATCCTGCTGTGTGTGTGTGTTCTGGGGTATTATATAATAGCAAGTCTGGTGCATAGTTGGAATTTGGGTTGGGACTGTGCAGTTTAATGCAGGGGCCTTCACTGCCAACATGGGGTGAGTGGTAGGTAGCCATCTTGTTCTGTGGCAGCCATACTGGAAAGGTCAAGATTGAATATTTTGTATGAAACATAAAAACACTGTGTTATATATTAATTCTCCAGCCACCAGTGTCCTGACTAAGTAGACTTTATCATGGCAGGATCTGCGCCCACGTGCCCCGTGTCTGATCAGCTTAATATCCTGCACCCTAATTCAGTGATATGGGGGAGAACATTACGGCCGGGGGAGTGATAACATGACTGGCTCAGGCTTAATGGGGAACTAAACCTCAACACAGAAATAGAAACTAGAAATGCTGCACCATATGTTTCAGACTTTCTGTATCAGCCCAAGGGCACTACATTCCCTTTAGCAGGGAAGCTCTGTGCCCTCGATGATGCCCCAATAGCTCCCCATCTTCTTTTCAGCTGATTTACTGCACATGCTCTGGGCTTCTGTCATTTACCTGAGCCCAGGGGCCACTCACAATATACTGTATATATGATACAGGCCAATGATCAACTAGATCATTACTGTTATAGAACTGCTGAAGCTCTGGGCTGGTACAGTAAGTATAAAATAGTCTGATATCATTGTCTGCTTGGAATTGCTCATCTGTTGATGAACCATGCCCCACACCTATAATCCACTCTTACATGAACATTAGTGTAAATGGAGGTTTGAATAATGAATAAAATAGGTAGGTGTTCAACAGGAGCACCAGGAGCAGTTGGTTCTGAACTCACAGTTCCAGTTCCCTGGGCAGGACACGAGGTCCTGATGGATTAGGAAATTAACGTAACCATTTGCTTAAAGGAAAACTATACCCCCCAAACAATGTAGGTCTCTATTAAAAGATACTGAGTAAAACAGCTCATGTGTAAAACCCTGCTTCATGTAAATGAACCATTATCATAATAATATACTTTTTTAGTAGTATGTGCCATTGGGTAATCATAAATAGAAAATTGCCATTTTTAAAAATAAGGGCCGCCCCCTGAGATCGTAAGATTCACTGTGCACACATACAAACCACATGTAAGGTCACATGAGCCAATTAACAGACCGAGTTCTAACTTTTGCTTCCTCACTTCTTCCTGTTACAGTTAGTGTTGTAGTATTTCTGGTCAGGTGATCTCTGAGGCAGCACAGATAGAGTCACGAAATGGTGGTTCAAGGCAAGAGATGTAAAAGGGCAATATTTATGTAAATATATATTCCAGTTTGGTAAGATTCTTTAATATGTCATTCAATTTTATATAAACTATCTGTTGCTTAAGTATTCATTTTGGGGGTATAGTTTTCCTTTAATTACTTTCCTTGTCATCTTCCAGTCTATCCAATAAACAATTGTCTGGTTGCTAGGTGTAGTGTTCCCAGCAACCCAATAGAAAATTTAAAGGGGTGGTTCACCTTTAAGTTAACTTTTAGTATGTTATAGAATGGTCAATTCTAAACAACTTTTCCCATTGGTATTTTTTATAGTTTATTTAAATATTTCCCTTCTGACTCTTTCCAGTTTATGAAATAGGGGTCACTGACCCCATCTAAGAAACAAATGTATTGTTATTGCTACTGTGTATTACTGATCTTCCTATTCAGGCCTCTCCTTTTCATATCCCAGACTCTTATTTTAATCAGTGTGTGGTTGGTAGGGGAATTTGGACCCTAGCAACCAGATGTCTGAAATGACAAACTGCAGAGCTGCTGAATAAGAAGCGAAATAACTCAAAATCCACAAATAATAAAAAATGAAAACCAATTGCAAATTGAATATCATAATTGCAGAATATCCCCCTCTATGGCATTTAATTTACAGTTAATTTAAAGGAGAACAACTTTAAGACCAAATGATGTATGTTATTGAGAAAGAAAGAAAACAAAGCTGTTTTGGGGTGGAGTTCCCCTTTAATTTTACTTGCTGAACAGACCCACAAAAATGGAAGCGTAAATGTAGAACGTTCAACTGCAGTAAGGAGCACAAGTGGGTTTTGGTGAGAGAAGTGCCAGGAGCCTGGGGTCTCTGTAAGCAGAGGCGTAACTATAGAAGCAGACCCTGAGGCTGAAGGGGGGCCTAGGATGTATAGGGGCCCCATGAGGCCCTAATTCATATACAATTGCAATACATATTGGTAAAATAAGTCAACTTCTAGACATTTTGGGGGCCTGATAAATAATTTGCTGTGGGGCCCAGTAATATCTATTTACGCCACTGTCTGTAAGTATCTCAGCCGTATGATGATGATCCATAATTTAGAAGCTTGAGCTCATCCCCATCCATTAGTCCATTGTGCAAATGCCAAACACTGGGATCGATACACTGAATATGAACAAGCAGCAGCTCTCAGTATCTGACACTTAAGTGCTGGCGGCTTCCGGCTATAAAACCCTGCTCTAATGAAACCCCCAGCAGCACTTGGTTCCTATGGAGAATTAACCACATTTCCGGGGGGGGGGGGCTCCTTGCAAAAGTCAATTTGCAGAATGATCTATATAGTGCTAACAAATAGGGTTAAGTTTCCCTTTAATATCTCTCTCTGCTTATGATTATGCAACCTTGTGGTTAGTGTCTCACTATGCAATATTAATAACAATTACCAAATATATTTAGTGTATTATGCACTATTATTATCATGGTAAGAATTCATAAAGCTGAGTGAGTCAGTGGGAGCTGCCACATTGCACACTCTTCTATAAAGATTTTACTGCCACAACACAGCAGCAAAACTTTTGGAAAAGGCTTGGGTTTCCAGTATCCCTTACACAGAGGTCTATATTTAACTTACCCTTGCACAACTTCTTTTGTTTTCTAAATCAATAATTGGTTATTTGCCCTTGGATGCTAAATATAGTCCAGCAGTACATAGTTAAACAGCAGCTTAACTCAACAAGCGTGAGTCTTATTTCAGCCTGTGCTACTATGTACTGGGGGACTATATTTAGTTTCAAAGAAAGGAGAAATGTAAATAAAATAATTGTTTGAGTTTGGTCTGTCTCTGTCTTTCAGGGGCTGCTGGGAAATGTAGTTCAGTAGCACAAGTAACAAACACAATGTGTGTCACATATGTATTGGAATGACATCATACAGGGAAGCCATCAGGGATCACAGGTTGGACCCTCTCCCCCATGGGAATTTGGGGGGCTAACAATTGAAGGCTTTCCATTGTATATACAGTATAGTAGTCCAGTTTCCTCTGACTTTTCATTGGACCCTCTATAGGGAAGAATCCCTGATTTGAATAAAACATTGGGTCAGTGTTGTTGCTCTATGTGTGAGACTTTGAATCCCTGTGCTGTTCTGTATT